>NW_023416370.1:0-87500 GCF_014108235.1 Myotis myotis | reverse complement strand
CAGGGAGGCGACGCCTTGGGCACTGGGCAGCAGGAGGCCGCTGTGACCTCTGACCCTGGAGAATGGCCAGCATCGCTGCTCCCCTGCTCCGGGGCCTTGGACCTGAGCAAGGGCACAGATTTCTCCGGCAGCGTGGGCGTCCGCAGAGGCGTGCTGCTGGGGTCGCGAGGGCCATGGGGAGCCAGCAAGGGCCGAGGGACTGTTTCACGGACGTCGGTGGACAGCTCCTTGGAGGACGAGGGGGTGGGGTGCCCCGGTTCCCGGCGGCCGAGTTAGCCTGGTGCGGCGACCGCCTATCTGATAAGCGAGGGCCACTGGGTGACTCACTGGCGGGGAACGTCTGCGGCTGGAGACCCTGGGGACCCTGGACGGGGTGAGTCAGGCCCCGGCGGGACGGAACCGGGGCCTGAGATTTCATCAAACTGCTCAGAACGGCTAGCGTTGTGCGCGTGTGAGTTGTTCGTTCTGGGTTTGCGCCTCATGTTGCTGGACCACGTCGACCTGGCCGACCGGACCGTGCAGACCGCCCGCTGATGCTCAGTGAGGCTGTGACGGGTAACAGGACACACAGGTCCTTCCCCACAAAGTAGGAATGACAAGGGCCACACGCTCACCTCACAACGTGTGACACGGGCACGGGCGTGTGCCACACAAGCGGTCAGTGTTGACCTGCTGTGTGGACTGTGGCCAGGCCTTGATCGGGGCCCTGGTTTTCCCGTGGCCCCTCCGTCCCAGGACCCACCGGGACCCGCGTCCAGCGGTCCCCACGCCTCCTCGCGCCCCGGGGCCGGGCCGGTCTCTCGGACTCACTGGCTTTGAGGAGACTGGGCCGGTGTTTGCAGGGTGAGCTCTGTGGGGGTTTGTGCCGCGATTAGACTGGGGTTGTGCATTTTGGGGAGAACCCAGGGTGCCCTTCTCATCTCGTCCTGTCAGGGCACACGCCCTCAGCACCGCCTGTCCCTGGGGGCTGACCCTGACCGCCTGGCTGAGGCGCGCTGGTCAGGTTGTGCCCATCTGTCCTGCACCCTGCAGAGGAGAAGGAGGCCCCTGGCACAGCCCCCAGGGGTGCAGTGTGGCCCCTCCCCAGTGGGGTGCCCAAACTCAGCATGTGGGGTGCTCTTGCACGGCCACTTGCCGCTCCCTCCTCATCCCGTGTCTCACCAGCCCCCTGTTCGTGCCGGTGGCCCCGGGCATGTGCGGTCCGACGCGGCCTTGCCCAGTTTTGCACACATTGTTCCAGTTGTGGCCCCTGGGAGCTTCCATTTGGCTCATGTGACCACAGTTTTCAATTAACCAGTTACTCACTGGCTGGGGGGGAGGGGATGAGGTCCCTGGGCAGCAAATAACATGTTACACACATGCAGATGTGCATCACACATGCACACTCACAGGTAAGCACACATGTACACAGGCACACACCCGAGCATGTGAACACATGCACACAGGTGCACGCCTATGCACATGCACACACACGGGCATGTGAATACATGCACACACGCACACTCACAGGTGCACACACATGCACACCTATGCGTATGCACATGAATACATGCACATGTACACAGACACAGAAACGCACACTCAGTGTACACACATGCACACATGCACAGGCATGTGAACACAGGCATGCACTCACACAGGCACATGAATGCTAGTATGTGCGCACACATATGCACATACACACACGTGCGCACAAACACATGTATACTCCCACTTGCACACTTTGAGGTCTGCATTTCCATGGAAATGAAGACAGGAGGCAGCCTAGGCCTGACCCTCCAGACGGGCCCAGGGAGGGGACGGGAACCTGTCCGCTGGGCCAGCCCCTTGGAGCTGCAGCTGCTGCCGTAGGGCCCTCCTGTCTCCCACAGGCCGCCCGGGGGGAGGGGGCTGTGGCCGCTGCAGGTGTCCAGGGGAGAGGGCGAGGGGCTGAGGGCCGGGCAGCGCCAGTGGCTTCCTCAGAAGCCACTGCCTAGGGCAGAGGGGGAGTCGGAGAGGAGGGTGTGGCTCACCTAGAGGACAGAGGTGCTGGTGCCTGGAGCCTGCCAGTGGGCACAGGAAAAGGGGCGTGGTCAGAGGCCTGGTCAGCTCCCCCGTGGCCGGTCCCAGGGGAGCCCGGTTATCTGCCCACAGAGGGGTTTGGGGCGGCTTTGGGAGGACACCAGAGGCCATCTTTGTGAAGTGCCGAGCACACAGTGGGTGCTCAGCAGGGGCAGGTCGGGACCCCAGGCCTGGCTCTCACCCCAACGGTTTCTCCCCGTGGGACACGCTGCTCTCCTCCCGAAGCAGAAGTGGGCAGACCCCGCCGAGTGGCTCGTCCCCGGGGAGAGGGCTCGGGCCCAGCCCCCGCCGCCCACACCCGGATGCACCCCTCGGTCACACCTGCGCCCGCCCCGGCCACGCCTGGGGCCACACCACAGGCCCGTGGCGGGGGATCCCCTCGAGCCCCTGTGGGCCAGGGCGGGGCCAGGAGCTCCCCGCAGTGCCAGACGCAGGAGAGCAGCTCAGCCCCAGAGGCGAGCCGCACGCACGGGCGGCCACACCCCGTGCAGGGGCCCTCGGAGCGAACCGGCCAGGCCTGGACCCAGATGGTGGTTTCACAGCATGTCCCCTCCGCCCATGTTGGCCCCCAGTGGCCCACTCAGCAGGGCCCCTCCCTCGGGTCCCATCAGGGGCCCACGTGGGTGCGAGTGAGCCCCCCTCGTGCCCTCAGGACGGCTCTGCTCCACGTTACTCATCGTGCTTCTGTGGCATCGAAAATCAGGTTCCCTTTTCCGAAATGTCATTGTGACAAACGTGTCGCAGAAGACAGTACTTCCAGAGTGAGGTCCCAGCGAGGCCTGCTCCCAGTGCCCCCCCCCCCCCCCGCCAGGACTGGGGCCGGGGCAGGACTCGCACACTCCCCAGACAGGGAGCTCACCCCCTACCCAGGCGCCCTCTCCTGCTCACCCACCTCCTCCCAAGGTGTCCTCGTGGCCACTCCTGGAACCAGGCCGTGTCCTGCTGGGCCAGGCTGGGGCAGCCAGGGTGGCAGCGCTGGCCTCGCCGCCCCTCCCCTTCCCGCCCGCCCTTCCGGGCACCCGCTCAGTCCTCGGGGTGTGTTGACAGGTGGGCGGGCTCAGTCTACCTCCTGGGAGGGCAGCTGTGGCTGAGGTCCCGCCCAGCTGAAACCCCAGGGGAAGGGAGAGGGGGCAGGGAGGGAGGAGAAGGGAGGAGAGGAGAGGCGACCACCATGGGCCCTCGGAGTCGAGTCAGGGTGGCCAAATGCCAGATGCTGGTCACCAGCCTCTTTGTCCTGGTAACAGGCAGGTTGGGGGGGAGGGGAGGGCTCAGGGGAGAGGGTGGCAGCCTTGTGACTAGGCCTCCAGCACGGCGGCTCCCCCACATTGGGGTGGCTGCCCCTGTGGGTGGTGTCTGCGCCCCCACCGGACAGCCAAATGCTTGGAGGAGGCCTGGGTGGCGGGTGCACTGGGGTGAATGGGGGTGATGCCTGGGGGTTGCTCTCACAGGGAGGACCGGGGCAGGGACTGGGGGGCCCACTCCCCACTGTGCAGAGTGAGCCGAGGCCCCTGGTTGTGTCTTTGTGGGTGTGTGTCAGGGTGTGTGTGTGCCAGGGTGTGTGTGTGTCAGGGTGTGTGTGTGCCAGGGTGTCTGTGTGTGTGTGTGTCAGGGTGTGTGTGTGCCAGGGTGTGTGTGTGTCAGGGTGTGTGTGTGCCAGGGTGTGTGTGTGTCAGGGTGTGTGTGTGCCAGGGTGTCTGTGTGGGTGTGTGTCAGGGTGTGTGTGCCAGGGTGTGTGTGTGTCAGGGTGTTGTGTGCCAGGGTGTGTGTGTGTCAGGTCAGGGTGTGTGTGTGCCAGGGTGTGTGTGTGTCAGGGTGTGTGTGCCAGGGTGTCTGTGTGTGTGTGTGTCAGGGTGTGTGTGTGTCAGGGTGTGTGTGTGCCAGGGTGTGTGTGTGTCAGGGTGTGGTGTGTCCAGGGTGTGTGTGTGCCAGGGTGTCCTGTGTGTGTGTGTGTCAGGGTGTGTGTGTGCCAGGTGTGTGGTGTGCCAGGGTGTCTGTGTGTGTGTGTGTCAGGGTGTGTGTGTGCCAGGGTGTGTGTGTGTCAGGGTGTCTGTGTGTCAGGGTGTCTGTGTGGGTGTGTGCTGGGGTGCCTGTGCCGGGGGAATCTGTGTGTGTTGGGGGTACCTGGGCAAAGGCCTCCCTGAGACCACCCCAGGGGCATGCCTGGAGCTGAGCCTGTCTCGTGTGAGACCAGGAGGCTGGAGGGAGCCCCACTCTGGTTCTGCGCCCCCAGCTGCTGGGCCTCCTGGCGGCCACCATGGCGGCTCTCACCTACTTCGGAGCCCACTTCGCCGTCTTCAGCCGTGTGTCCCCGGAGGGCTCCTCCTACCCGGCCCTGCACCGCGGGGGTAAGTGAGGCTGGGGAGCCAGGCAGCCGTGAGGGAGCCTGGCTGGGGTGCAGCCCCCAGAGGGGTGGGCCTGGGACAGGCAGCAGGTCTCTGGCCACAGTGACCAGAGGGGGTGTCCCCGCAGAGGGGGGTTCAGCCCTGGAGTGAGGGTCCTTGAGCAGCTCACAGGGACAGTGTCCCTCCAGGGCTCGACCTGGGGTGCAAGCACCGAGGAGGGGGCGGGGGGTGGGGAGTGAGGCCCAGCCCCAGCCTGTGCCCCGAGGCCCCGCGTCAGCCTTAACCCTGAGCCCCAGCCGCCCTGCAGGAAGCCTGGGTCTGGGCTGATAAGGGGCAGCCCCGTGGCCACCTGCTCCTGGGGGGAGGGCGGGGGGGTGGGCATGTGCTCCAGAGGCTCCAGCCAGCAGGGCAGGACGCAGAGGTGCGGGCAGGGCCTCCTCCCTCCCTCGGGCCCTTCTGAGCGCGGGCTCAGGGTTGTGGCCGGAGGCACGTCCCCGCCTGATAGGGAGACAGGGCTCCCCAAAGTCCCGCAGCCCCCCTAACCCTCCTCTCTCTGCGCACCCAGCCTTCTTCGCAGGGATCAGCCTGGCCGGGCTCCTCACCCTGGGGGCCGTGCTGAGTGCCGCAGCCACCGTGCGGGAGGCCGGGGGCCTCATGGCCGGGGTGAGTCCTCCATGCCCAGCCCCCGGCCCCCCAGGTTGGAATCCAGAGTGTCAGGACTGTAAGCCCAGGGAGCCTCTCCCCACAGCGGCCTGACAGTGAATGGAGGTGTGAGACCCGCCAGGCCCCGCCCCTAGACACCAGGCCGGCCCCGCCCCTTAGACACCAGGCAGGCCCCGCCCCTAGACACCAGGCCGGCCCCGCCCCTAGACACCAGGCCGGCCCCGCCCCCTAGACACCAGGCAGGCCCCGCCCCCTAGACACCAGGCCGGCCCCGCCCCCAGACACCAGGCAGGCCCCTCCCCCTAGACACCAGGCAGGCCCCGCCCCCTAGACACCAGGCCGGCCCCGCCCCTAGACACCAGGCAGGCCCCTCCCCTAGACACCAGGCAGGCCCCGCCCCCTAGACACCAGGCAGGCCCCGCCCCCAGACACCAGGCAGGCCCCTCCCCCTAGACACCAGGCAGGCCCCGCCCCCTAGACACCAGGCAGGCCCCGCCCCCTTAGACACCAGGCAGGTCCCACCGCCTAGACACCAGGCCGGCCCCGCCCCTAGACACCAGGCCGGCCCCGCCCCCTAGACACCAGGCAGGCCCCGCCCCCTAGACACCAGGCCGGCCCCGCCCCTAGACACCAGGCAGGCCCCTCCCCCTAGACACCAGGCAGGCCCCGCCCCCTAGACACCAGGCCGGCCCCGCCCCCAGACACCAGGCAGGCCCGCCCCCTAGACACCAGGCAGGCCCCTCCCCCTAGACACCAGGCAGGCCCCGCCCCCAGACACCAGGCCGGCCCGCCCCTAGACACCAGGCCAGCCCCGCCCCAGACACCAGGCCGGCCCCGCCCCCTAGACACCAGGCAGGCCCCGCCCCCTAGACACCAGGCAGGCCCCGCCCCCAGACACCAGGCAGGCCCCGCCCCCTAGACACCAGGCAGGCCCCGCCCCCAGACACCAGGCCGGCCCCGCCCCCTAGACACCAGGCAGGCCCCGCCCCCAGACACCAGGCAGGCCCCGCCCCCAGACACCAGGCCGGCCCCGCCCCCTAGACACCAGGCAGGCCCCGCCCCCAGACACCAGGCAGGCCCCGCCCCCAGACACCAGGCAGGCCCCGCCCCCTAGACACCAGGCAGGCCCCGCCCCCAGACACCAGGCAGGCCCCGCCCCCTAGACACCAGGCAGTCCCCTCCCCCTAGACACCAGGCAGGCCCCTCCCCCAGGGCAAGGACTCCTCCACCCAAACCAGTCAGGGTCCCCCTAAGTTGACCAGCCACAACCCTCCCTGGCCCTGCTTCCGGCGGGGATCACCCGGGGCCATGAGAGGCGGAGCTGGCTCCCAGGCCTGGGTGCCATTCCCAAAGGCCAGGGGGGACGGCGGGGGGGTGGGGGTGGGGTAGGGAGTCCGGTTCCGTTAGACGGAGGCCAGGGTCTCAGGTGAGTTTCCTCTCCTGTTAGAAGAGGCCAGCGAGGCAGCAAAAGGCGCCCTGCCCGTCCATCACCTGAGGTCTGGGCGGAGCTGTGGGCCCAGGTGGACGGCACCCCGGTTCTCCTGAGCCCCACACCGCCCTGTGCAGCTATCGGAGGGGCCTCCCCCGCCCCCAAGGCCCCACAGGCCCCACAGCAGTGGCCTGTGTTGCCCCCAAACCTGCCCCCCGGTCCCCACAGACCTGTGCCCGCAGGGCTCGGGCTCCCCCTCTCTCCCCTGGTGCCCGTGCTCCCACCTGCTCCCCCAGCTCCCACCTGGCGCGGGTTCAGTGCCCAGGTATAGAGGGTCCAGCCCCCCTCTATTCCAGCCAGGAGGCCCCTGCTTTGCTGCCTCCAGCCCTGGGGGCCGGAGACCCTGGAAGCCAGTGGCAGCGGGGGTGGGGGGGTGCTGTGCTTCCCCAGCCGGTGTCCGAGCCCCAGGGCTGTCGGGTTCTTGCCCCGCCTGTGCCATCCATGCTTGCTGAGTGACTCCTGGTTGTAACCTTCTCCGAGGGCAGGGACAGGGCCACCCCCTGGAGTTGTGGCCCCAGCCCCAACCCGGGCCCCGCGGGCAGGACAGGGCGGGGCAGGGCCGGATGGGTGTCTGGCTGGCGCCAGAGCCCAGGGCAGCGATTTTCAACCCGTGGCACCTGGTGCGCAGCGAGAAATGTACAACATGCTACATCTGGCTCTGGCACTGACCTCTGACCCCTAAGGTTGTCAAATAAAAAATGGCAATGGGGCCCTCGCCTCCGCTCAGTGGATAGAGCGTCAGCCTGCGGACTGAAGGGTCCCAGGTTCGACTCTGACCAAGGGCACGTGGCTGGGTTACGGGCTCCATCACCCCCCAGTAGGGGACGTGCAGGAGGCAGCCGATCAATGATTCTCTCTCATCATTGATGTTTCTATCTCTCTATTTCTCTCCCTTCGTCTCTGAAATCATAAAAAAATATATTTTACTAGGTGGACTGGTTAATAATGCAGATTTTTTTCAATAGATGGAGTTATACATACGTTGACATATATGCGATTTGATATGTATGCCATTTTGTTATATTGACAACAAGCTTCAAAACTTCATATGTCAAATTTGCTGAAAGTGTTAACATCATAGATATTTTTACGCTTAAAAATGTCAAATTTCGTGCAAAAAAAAGAGCATTTGCATGAAGTTCTAATTCATTATTTTGAAGAGAAGTGCTGCTGAAAGAGATCGTATACTTCAGGAAGCTTATGGTGAACATGCTCCATCTCAAGATGCTTGTGAACGCTGGTTTAAACGCTTTAAAGGTGATGATTTCGATGTGAAAGACAAAGAACGTCCAGGTCAACCGAAAAAGTTTGAAGACCGACAATGACAAGCATTATTGGATGAAGATGCGTGTCAAACTCAGAAACAACTCGCAGAAAGATTAAACGTAGCTCAGCAAACAATTTCCAAATGTTTACAAGCAATGGGAAGGTTTTAAAGGAAGGAAAATGGGTGCCACATCAACTGAACGAAAGACAAATGGAAAACTGAAAAGTCATCAGTAGAATGTTGCTTCAAGGGCACGAAAGAAAAATTTTTTTGCATCGAATTGTGACTGGCGATGAAAAGTGGATTTATTTTGAGAATCCCAAACGCACAAAATCATGGGTTGATCCAGGTCAACCATCAACATTGACTGCAAGGCCAAATCGCTTCGGAAAGAAGACAATGCTCTGCGTTTGATGGGGTCAGGAAGGTGTGGTGCATTATGAGCTTCTCAAACCAGGTGAAACCATTAAAACTGATCGCTACCGACAACGAATTATCAATTTAAACCACGCTTTGATCGTCAAACCACCAGAATGGGCCAGAAGACACGGCAAAGTAATTTTGCTTCGTGATGACGCACCATCACACACTTCAAACCAGTTAAAGACACGTGAAAAGATCTTGCCTGGGAAGTATGAACCCACCCGCCGTGTTCACCAGCCCTCGCTCCCCCAGATGACCATTTGTTCCGATCGAGGGCACACGCGCTTTCTGAGCGGCACTTCAACACGGACGAAGACGTGGAAAATGGGGTCTCTGAATGGTCCGCCTGAAAACAAGAAAAGTTCTATTGGGACGGTCTCCACAAATTCCCTGAAAGATGGGGGATGTGTAGCTAGCGACAGACATTACTTTGTACAAAGCACTTTTGATGTTTCTCTTGAAATTATGGTGTTTTCTTTGATTACAAACTCCGCATTACTAACCGGTAAAGGCTGAACCGCATTATTAACCAGTATCCGCGTTATTAAGTGGTATCTGCATTATTAACCGTTACACCTAGTAAAGAAAATACAACGGCCAACACAATAGCCGTCAGGTGCGAATGCATCAGAATCACACCTTTCCGTTTCTTGTCACATCGGCAGGATATAGAAGTCTTTCTGGTGTGCCACAAAATGTTATTGCTTATCTTACGTGCCATGAGGTGACGGAGGTTGAGAATCGCTGACCTAATCGCTGAGCCAGGCGCTGGAGGGCGGGAAGCCAGCCAAGCAGGGGCCTGCCCCCCAGAGGGGAGCCCTCGGGTGAGGGGCCAGCCAACGGGGCGCACAGGAGGGCAGGCTGCCCGCAGCGGGCAGAGCAGGTGTGGAGCCCCGGGGAGGAGGCCTGCAGAGGCCAGCAGTGGCCGCCAGGGGGCGACGTGGTGCTGGCTTAAGGCAGCAAACCGGGTTGCTTGTCTGGGGAGCCCAGGCCTGTTCTCAGCTGAGCCAGGCACCAGGGTGTCCCCAGCTCCCCTGACCCCTGACCTCTGCGGGCAGCGCCTGGGACGGCAGCAGGGCTGTTCCGTGGGTCTGTCCCGTCCCTGCCCGCGGCCCCCAGGCTGGCCCGTGGGTGCTGGACCGCCTGGCTCGCAGATACCCACTCACTACGCTGCCTGCGTGCGTGTGCGTGTGCGTGTGCGTGTGCGTGTGCGTGCGTGTGTGAGCACATGTGAAGCAGTTGGGGCGCGGGGAGATCTTTCCCAAAGGGACAGGCGCCCGGCGGCCCCCCTTCCTGCCCCCGCCCCGGCCTCTCCCCAGAGCGGCTCCGGGACAGGAAGCCAGTGAGCCTGCAGGCGGAGCCCAGGCTGCCGGTGGCTGGAGGAAGCCGTGTCCGTGTGGAATGAGGACAAGGAAACCCTGGCCACACCAGCAGCCCGAGCCCCGGGAGGCCTTGGGGTCCGTGGCCCCTCCTCTGCCCAGCACCCCTTCTGCAGGGGCGGGAGCCGTGGGGGGAGAGGCCCCCTCGGAGGAAATGCCGCGCCCGGAGCTGGCTCGGGGCCCCGGCCTGGGAGGCAGCCTTGAGCGATGGTTTCCAGATGGGGAAGGTGGCCCTCAGCCAGCCAGGGAGGAGGAGGAGGGAGAGGAAGGGAGAGGAGAGAGAGGAGGGAGGAGGGAGGTGAGGAGGAGGCGGTAGAGGGAGGAAGAGGGGGAGGAAGGAGAGAGGAGAATGGGGGGAAGGGAGGGGGCGGAAGGAGGAGGCACCCTCCAGGCCTGCAGGCTCCTGGGCAGGCGGAGGGCGGGGAAGAAGGCGGGCGGTCTACATCGGGCGAGTGGGCCCTGCGCCCACACTAGAGTTTGGGGGCTGGTGGGTGGTCCGCCCTTTCACAGAGCCACCCCAACACACACACACACACACACACACACACACACACGAGCTATTTCTCTGCCCCGCCTGGCCTGGCCGGTGTCTGTGTGTCTGTCTGCATCTGCGGGCACCTCGCTGGTCAATTGGTCATGGACTCCCAGGTGTCTCCCCCAAGCAGGGTGGCCGCGTGCCCCCGGCTGCGGGCAGTCCCGGAGGGAGGGGGGAGTCCGAGTCAGCCAGGCAGCCCACTCCGTGTGCCCTCACTCAGGGCGGGGAGGGGGTGCCGAGTGTGGCTTGGGCCTGTGGACGCTGCAGACACGGGGGTGTGGTCAGGGGCCGGACCGGCCGGGCTGTCTGTGGTGACCCTCTGCCGGCCCCACCGAGGGCTCAGGGGCACGAGTGCTTTGTCAGGGGAGGGTCCCCATGTTCAGTGGCTTCTGCAAGTTCAGAGCCTGACCCCCGAGAAAGAGGCAGAGAGGCAGGCGTGGCTGGACCCATGGTCTCCAGGGACCGCCGCCTCCAACACTGGGGTCCTGGCCGTGGTCAGAGTGAGGGGACTGGGGCCCATGGCCTTGGGGAGGAGCAGGGTGTGACGAAGGGAGGGTGTGACCTGGGCAGGTCCCACCTGGCCTGAGCTGTCCCCACCTGAGGGTTGCAGCCGGGGGAGCCCAGCTGCAGAGGTTTTCAAAAACAAAACCAGCCCCGCCGGCGGGGCTCAGGGTTTGAGCGTCGACCTAGGAACCAGGAGGCCACGGTTCGATTCCCCATCAGGGCACAGGCCCGGGTTGCGGGCTCCATCCCCAGTGTGGGGCGTGCAGGGGGCAGCCGATCCATGATTCTCTCTCGTCATGGATGTTTCTCTCTCTCCCTCTCCCTTCCTCTCTGAGATCAACCAAAATTTATTTAAAAAAACAAACAAACAAAAGATAAGCCAGCTGTCCCTGCTGAGGCCTGGCCATTGCAAGGGGCAGGTCCTCCCAGGCCCAGGCCCAGGTCTAGGGACGGCTCTGCCTGGCTCTCCCCGGGGCAGGACCCCTCTCCCCCCGGGGCCGTCGCAGTGGGCAGGGTCCGTCAGGCCAGGGATCCCCTCCATCCTGGGCCAGGAGGTGGGTGGGGTGGGCGCTACCAGTGACAGCCCGAGGGCCAACACCAGCAATGGCAGAGGTTCCCGAGAGCGGCCAGGGGAGGGGAGCCGTGTGCCTGCCCGGGCGTGGGGAGCGGGGCTCAGGGCTCCTGACCCACGGGCACCCCTCTCCCCAGGGCTTCCTGTGCTTTGCCCTGGTCTTCTGTGCCCTGGTGCAGGGCGCCTTCTGGAGGCTCCGCAACCCCACCCAGGTGAGTGCCCTCCACCCACCCAAGCAGAGGCCATGGCTGCTCCCGGCCCCGTCTCTAGAGGAGAGATGGGCAGGCGGTTGGGGACCAATGAGGGGCCCTTCTCCGCCTGGGGGTCGGGTGGGGCAGCAGCTCCCAGGAGAAGGAGGGGAGGCAGGTACAGGCCTCAGACCCCCCACAACTAGGGCCCCTCATTCCTGCCCCCTCCTGGCCCAGGAAGATGGCTCCCAGGAGTTGGGGGAAGGGAGGGGGGGGGCTGTCCCCCTCAGGGGTGGATTTGGGGGAGTCAGTTTCCCGAAGATGCACTGAGGGGTCTGCATCCCGATGGGGCCCTCGGGGCAGTGCCAGGGCCGCTGGGAGGAGGGTGGGCAGGGTGATGGAGATGGCTGCCGGGTGATGGGGGCGGAGTTCGTGCTGTGTGCTGTTAGGTGTGTGACCACCCTCTCTGGTCCTTGCTGTCCTCACCCTCAGAAACCGGCCTTGTCTCCCTCATGGCTCCTTGGAGTCCAGGGGGCTGCGTGGCCCAGCCTCTGAGTGTGGCGGTCACCCCAAGCCTGCGCGTGGAAGGACACAGGCCCAGAGGGGGAGGGCTCACCCCGGCAGAGCCCAGGCTCATGGCCCCAAGTCAACGCCTTTTCCCTGCCCTGCCCCAGGGTCGCCCCAGACGGCCTCCCACGCTGGCATCACTCGGGGTCACTGTCCTGTGACCAGATCAGGAAAAGGACACCCCCCTGGCTTTTGGGGGGCTCGAAGCCCCTAAGAGGCGGCCGTGGCTCTCGGAGGGGCAGGCCAGCCGTCTTGCTTGGACTGCATTGGGGCTCACGTCACCCATCCCCCCAGCAATGGTCTGGGTCACAGTGTGGGTGGTCCCGGTCCAGACAGCTGCCAGGGCGCCCTGGGCCTGCCCAGCTCTCGGGGTAGCCACCACCCCTCCACCCTCTCCTCTCGGGGGAGACCCTGCTGCAGGGACCGGCCACAGGCCGGCGTCCAGCTGGGCTCCCGCCAGCTCAGGGGGAGGCAGAGCTGAGGGCTCCCAGCTGGGCCTCTTCCCTGTCCCACCCCTGCCACCCACCCCCACACGAATGCCCTGGTCTGGCCCATGCTCTGACCGACGCTCGGGGTCACTTCGGGGCCCTGCTTGACCCCGGGCCACGGTTGGATGGACCCCACCTGCCGTCCGGGCGGCCTTGTGAGTGTCCAGGCCCGCGGGGGCACGAGGTGGCCTGGGCGAAGGAACTGGCTTCTGAGTCCGGGCGCGGCCTCCCCATCCGGCTCTGGGCGGCTCATTCCCCTGATGGGGCCGTCCCCGCGTCTGTAAGAGGATCCCGGAGACCCCGCCACGGCACGCTGCAGGGCGGGGTGAGCCAGTGCTTGCGCAGGGCTCAGTGGGGCCCCCCCTCAGTCCTCCCTCGGATGGGACGGTGGTGGTTGGTGCCAGGGCCTGGGCAGGCCGAGCCTCCCTCCTGTGCCCCCACCTAGGCACGTGGCAGGCACCGTGGCCTCGGGGTCAACCCAGGCCAGACAGGTCCCGCCCGGCTCCTTCGCCAAAGAGGTCCTGTGAGCAGGGACGCTGTCTGCCCCGGGGGCGTCCAGAGCCTGACTCTAACCCTAACCCCCATCCTCCCTGCCTCCCCCCAGGGGCCCCTAAAGTATCCTGAAAGGGCCAGGCCAGCTTATGCAGGGCCCCCCTACAGACAGGAAAGCCCAGGACAGGGGAGGCAGGCGGCCACGGCTTCCTGTGGCCCTGAAGTCAGGCTGCAGACCCGGCGGGTGGGGGAAGGGGGCCTGCCCGGCGCCCAGAGCTGGCGAGGCCAGTGGTGTGGGGACCGGTGGCCGTGCAGCGAATGCCGAATGAGACGGCGATCAATTACGCGCCAGCCGCAGCCTGAGAGCCCAGCATACCCAGACGCAGGGGAAATGAATTGGCGGCTCTGCTGAATAATTCATTGGAGGATGAGTGCGTGGCCCCAGGGGAAGGCCGAGAGGCGCTGTCCTCGGCTCGGGTCTGGCCCCGCCCCACCCTCACCTGGAGACCACTCTTCTCCCGATTGTCCGGCCACCGCATGGGCTGGGGCAGAGAGGACTGCCGGCCCCATGAGCTGGTCTGCAGAGCCCCCCGCAGCCCCCACAAGCCCCCCTCCCCCCTCCCCCCACAGGTTTAGCCGGCAGTGGGGGTTGGGGCACAGCCCAGAGTTGGCAAGCCCAGGCCGAGGGCCGGGAAGGGGGACGTGGACTCCCCTGGTACCTGATCTGACAGGTGGACCCCATCTTGAGGGGCACCCCTGGAGCTCTGGGAGATGAGCTTCAAGTGAGGCGCCCTGGCAGGGAGCACCCAGGTGTCAGGACCCGCAGCCTCCACACCCCGGGACACGGTGATGGGGACAGACGCCCAGGTCTGCAGGGAGAGTCCGGCCTGGCCCCCCTACCAGGCCCGGGCGGATCTGCTCCGTGGCCCCTGACTCCGGGTCGTGGGGACGGACGCTCCAGCACAGCCACAGTCAGCCCCCTGAAGGTGTTACAGTGACAAGCTGGCCCCAGGGCCCGGCCGAGTGGGGCAGAGCAGTTGGCGGAGGGGTGGACGCAGGCGGGGGTGTCCCAGCTCCCCGTCACAGCCACTTGCCCCGTGGGCCCAGGCCAGCTCCACCAGGGCCCATCGGCACCAGGCCCCCACCCGCATTTCCCTGGGAGACAAGAGTCAGGGCCCCTGCCAGGCCCTCCAGCCCAGGGTGCTGCCCCTCCCGACGGTGGGAAGGCAGTGGCTGGGTTTGCGTTTGGGAGGATGCAGAGCGTGTCTCAGGGGGAGGGCTAATTAGCGCCGGAGCTGTGTTCCGGACGGAAGCCCATCTGGTTCCTAGTGGGCTTCGGAAAAGGCTGGTCCCGACAGCCCCACTGCCTGCCTGCTGGCTGCCCCAGCCCTCCAGGGGGTAGGGGTAGGGGCGGGGGCGGCCCTTCCTTTCCGAAGGGCGGGCGTTCGTGGCCGGAGCAGGCATGGGTGCTCTATTCACCCCAGCCCTTTGGGGCACCTCGTGCACCCGTCATCATGTCCCAGCTCAGTGTGGCGTGGGGTGTAAGGAGGTGATGGATGGCTCAGGCCTCTGCGGTGGGAAGGGAGGCCTCAGGGGGCAGGGGAATTCAGAGGCCTGGACTGTGCCAGGAGACCAGCACCCGGAGCAATCATGGAAGTCTTCCTGGAAGAGGTGAGCTTCCAGTTTGTCTTTGAAGGAATGACATGGCAAGGGGAGGGCATTCCGCTTGGGGGGGCAGCATGGGGAAAGACACAGCAGGGGTGGTTAGGTGGGTGGAGGCAATGCGGTTAGGGTGCCGGGGAAGGCAGAGCCCGGCCAGGCCCGTTGTCACGGGATACCCTTCTCCTCTGTCCTCTACCCAAGGGGCTCTGCTGGCCCGGAGCTGGCCCTGTGGGCCCACGGCTTCCCCTGGCCAGGAGCCCGGCGGCTTGGGTTTCCTGAAAGGCACGGACATTCTGGGGAAGTGCCCAGAGCACCCCTCACACGTGGCCACACCTGGCCGCTCTGCCCGGGCCCGGCTCTGCCTGCCCCACTGCCCGTGTCCACAGACAGAAGCAGAGGGCACCTCCGCGGCCAGCCCTGCACGCTCCGCAAGCCCAGAGCTGGGGCCTCTGGCTTATCCTTCAGGACCCCTGGGAACAGGAGTGGCGCTGACAGCCATTCTCGGGGTGGGGGGGTCCCCGCCAGTGAAGTCTGGGGAACCACTGTCACCGGGCACCTAGGAGAGCCGGCCCCACCGTCGGGGAGCTCGCCTGGCGGGGGGAGGATGGCGGAGAAGGGGGGCCTTCGGACACCCCTCAGCAGCAGGGCCAGGCCCGCCTGGGGGGCTTCATGGAGACCCTCTCGGTGCAGGTGGAGGATGCCCTGCTGGACACCTACGATCTGGTGTATGACCAGGCGGTGATGAGCCCGTCCAGCGCCCGGCGGCAGGAGCTGGCGGCCATCCATGACACGGTGAGTGTGGTGGGGAGGCCGCCCCCACGCCAGGTACCTCTGGGCCGATCAGCCTCCCCATGAGGACTGTGATCCAGGAGATGGGCTCAGGGCGGCCCCGCCAGGGGCTGAGCCGGGGTCCCGGCCACAAGCCATGGATGCCACCGGGACAAGAGCTCAGTCCTCCTCCCTGGGCCTGGGCAGGGCCGCTACCGAACTCGTGGGTCCAGAACAAAGTGCAAGGCCCCGCCCATGGGGGGCCAGGCTGCCCAGTCGCCCTGCGCCCCGTCCTGGTCTCTGCCAGACCCTGCCTAGTCACTTGGCCTGTGCCTCGGTTTCCCCCCTGTCACACGGGAGTCCTGGGGTCCTGAGAGCCCCCTCTGTCTGCCCTTGCAGTTCCTGTGCTGTGGGAAGAGCTCTCCTTCCGGCCTCCTGGGCAGCGTGGAGGCCGAGCTGTGCCGCGGACAGGAGGCGGCCACACAGGTGAGGGGGAGCCCCACACAGGCGACCAGGGCCTCTGCCACCCCTTAGCCTCCCCCAGACCCTGGGGGACCAGCCCCCTGCTGGGCTCAGGGAGGGCTGCGGAGGGAGAGGAGGCTGCAGGGGGGTGGCTGGGCGGGCATGCCTGACCCCGGCACTGGCCGGGTCCTCCTCCACTGGACGCGGCCCCAGGCTCCATTGCTCCTTCATTCCTCCAGCTCCCAGCTGGCAGGCTCCCCGGGGCCAGGCGCAGCGCCAGGCGCCAGACCCGCCCTCAGAAGCCTCCAGAGGCGCGGGGGTTGGGGGTGATGGGGCTGAGGGTGCAGAGCAGAGGCGGTCAGCCTGGGGGAGGGGGAAGGGGGGACACAGGCGTCCTCAGGGCCCCCGGAGGAGCTGGAGGGCCAGCCTGCCAACCTGGCTACAGAGGCTCCGAGACCAGAGGCAGGAAGCCCCTCCTTCCCTAAGGCCCAGAGCGGGGCCTGGCACCCTTCCTCCTGGCGGCCTACCCCCCCCCCACTACCCCCACCAGGAAACAAACCCACCCCATCACTCGGCTCCTGGCCGCTCTCCAGGAAACAGGCAGGAGGATGCAGATGGCGGGGCCAGGGAGGGAGGCTGCCCCAGCACCTTCCCCCCGTGGGGCTGCCTGCTGGAGGGGCAGGGGCTGAGAGCCGGGGGGCTGGTTCCTGCCGCCCAAGGAGAAGGAGGCCTGCGTTCCTCAGGCACCTTCCCGGCCTGTGGGTGGGGACACGGGCAGCACGGGAGGTGGGCACGGGCGCTGGGCCTGCCGTCTGCAGAGCCACCCCGGCGGGAGGGCGGGCGGGCAGGCATGTGTCCCGGACAGTGGTCTGCCCAGGGCTGCCTTCCCAGAGAAGTGGGGCCACATGGGGAGACGGGGCTGATTAGGGTTCATTTTCTTTTTTATATATTTTTATTGACGTCAGAGAGGAAGGGGGAGGGAGAGAGAGAAACATCAATGATGAGGGAGAATTACTGATCAGCTGCCTCCTACACGCCCCACACTGGGGATCGAGCCGTGACCTCCTGGTTCATAGGTCGATGCTCAACCCCTGAGCCACGCCGGCCGGGCCAGGGTTCATTTTCCCGAGGAGCACCCCGGCCAGGCTGCAGGGCTGCGCCCAGGGATCGGGGTGGCTTCCTGGGTGGGACAAACCGGCTGCCCCAGGAGCCAGGGGCCCCGACTTCCAGGGCAACCGAAGTCACCCCGTCACCAAGTGTGAGCCGGCCTGGGCTCTGGCCCAACACAGCAGGCAGGCCCTGTCGAGTGAACGTGTGGACAGAGGGGCAGACAGACAGCCACCGAGTCAGCCTCCCCTCCCTCCTCACCCCGACTGCCGCCCTCGCCCCTGGCCTCCGCGGGCACTGCAGGCCCCTGGTGGGCGGGCGGGCGGGCGGGCGGTGGGGCCACCTCGCTGCCTCCTCGCAGGACTGCCTGCAGGGCGTGAGGAGCTTCGTGAGGACACACGGACACATCGCCTCCACCCTGACCAGCGTCGGCCTCGCCACCATGGTACCCGCTCGCCCGCCCCACTGCCCCTCCCACCCGGCGGGAAGGGCAGGGCCGGCCCCAGGCAGGTGGCCTTGGTGGAGGTCCCGCCTCTCCCCGTTCCCGAGACAGGGGGTTCCTGTGGACCCATCACTTCCTGGGGAGGCTCCTGGGGCTGCGGGGGGTTGGGGGGGGGTCCCGGAGCCGCTGGCTCAGGCGCCGCCCTCCCAGGTGTACGCGATGCTGCTCAGCTCCTTCCTCTGGTTCGCCATCCGCTCCGGCCGCAGCTTGGACCGAAGAGGGACCTATGCGCTGAGGCCCCGGTAGGCCCCCCGCCCCGCCCCCCGCGTGGACCCCAGAACCAAGGGCCAGGCTGATGCTCTAGAAGACGCCCCGGCCACATGGAGGGGGGGAGGGAGGGAGGGAGGGAGAGGGTGCTGGAGAAGGTGCCAGACCCACACGCATGTCACTCTACCGGTCTGCGGGCACAGTGACCGCCTCTCCCCGGGGGTCCCCAGCCGCACCAAGACCTGACCTCACAGGCGCCCTGTCCACCAGCAACGCGAGACGGGGTCTCCCGGCCCCCAGATTCCAGCCCCGGGCAGGGCCTGTGACCCTGGGCAACCCCGGGCCCCCCAGGCAGGGGGAGCAGGGAGGACACAGGCCCAGCAGCCGGCCCTGCTGGCCACTTCCTCCGCTCACCCCGCCTGGTCCCTCCCGGCCACTGGGTCCCTCGCTGCCCCGGCATCTCGCCTGCCCCTCCGGGTCCCAGCACAGCCTCCTGGCGCCTCTGCTTCTCAGGCCCCGAGGCCGCCAGCCCCAGGAGCCCGGCTTCTTCCGGCGATCCGGGAGGAGCCCCACCCTTCGCCACCTGGTCGACCTTCGGGGCCCAGGAGGACCCACGGGGGACCCTCGGCTGCTCCAGGACAACTGATGCTGCCTCATGCCGGCGGGCGCCCACAGAGGTGACGAGGCCCAGCCGCCCCGTCCCTCACTGAGATGAGAGCCGCGCCCTCCACCTGGAGGCGGGACGGGGACGGGGAGGCCCCATTTCAGACTCAGGAGTCAGGCTGGGAATTGAGTCCGAACAGGGGAGCCAGCCCTGGCCAGTGTGGCTCAGTGGATAGAGCGTCGGCCTGTGGCCTGAAGGGTCCCAGGTTCGATTCCCGGTCAGGACACGTGCCTGGGTTGCGGGCACATCCCCAGTCGGGGGCGTGCAGGAGGCAGCCGATCGGTGATTCTCTGATCATTGATGTTTCTCTCTCTCCCTCTCCCTTCCTCTCTGATCAATAAAAATATGTTCTTTAAAAATTCTGTAAAAATGCATATGGCAGCAGGAAAGGGCATTTTGCCAGAAGCTATAGGCTGCTCTTCCCGGGCCTGGCCCCAAGGTCACGTACTCACAGCCCCCCCCCCCCAAACACACACACTCCCTTTCCAGGTGGGGTGACCCCGTCTTCGTTTCAGAGGGAGCCAAGGCATCAACACCTTCCTCTCTCTGCCTTCCGGTGGCTTCTGGCTAGTGAGTGCTTCGGTGGGTTGGTTTTTACCTTCAAGTGGACGTTTCCAGACAGAAAAGTAGTAACAGTCACACGATGGAGGGTTCCAGGTGTTCCCAGGGAGGGTTCCGGGTGTTTCTATGAAGGGTTCTGGGTGTTCCTGGGGAGGGTTCCGGGTGCAGGATAGTTAACGTTGGCGAGGAACGTGACCATGATGACAACTCGGGGATCTGTGGTCTCTGCTCTGGAGCCGCGGCCGGGCCCCGAGGGATCCGGGGAAAAGGAAAATCACGTCGCTTTTCCAAAGGCGCGTCATCAGGCAGGCTCAGCGGCGGCGACGATGGGCCTTCGGAGGGAAGACGCCGGCCGAGGACAGGGCGGCCGCCTGAACTGCTTCTGGTTAGAACGTCTTCATTCAGACCATCCTGTGTGGTTACTTATATTTTTATATTTTTTATTGATTTTTATTTCATTTTTTAGAGAGCGAGGAAGGGAGAGGGATAAAGAGATGGAAAGGTTGATGAGAGGGGACATCCATCGGCTGCCCCTGCACGCCCCCCGCTGGGGACCGAGCCTGCAGCCCGGGCCTGTGCCCCGACCAGAGTCGAACTGGGACCTCCCGGCTCCTAGGTGGGCGCCCCACCCCTGAGCCGCCGGCTGTGTGGTTACTTCCAGTCTCTGAGTCTGTAAGGCTGCCAAGCCGGCCGGCCGGTGAGAGCAATGACCTTAACGCAGCGGTTCTCAACCTGTGGGTCGCGACCCCTTTGGCGGTCCAACGACCCTTTCACAGGGGTTGCCTCAGACCATCATATGTAATGACATATTGTTTTTGTGATCAATCACTATGCTTTCATTATGTTCAATTTGTCACAATGGAAATACATCCTGCATATCAGATATTTACATGACGATTCATAACAGTAGCAACATGACAGTTATGAAGTAGCCACGAAAATAATTTTATGGTTGGGGGTCACCACAGCATGAGGAGCTGTGTTAAAGTGGCGTTAGGAAGGTTGAGAACCGCTGCTTTAAAGAAACCTCCCAGCGAAAAACCAAGATGGCGGCATAGGTAAACACCGGAGTTTGCTGCCTCGCACAACCACTTCAAAAATACAACTAAAAGACGGAACGGACATCACCCAGAACCACAGGAAGGCTGGCTGAGGGGAAGTTCTACAACTAGAAGGAAAGAGAAAAGCACACTGAGACTCAGAGGAGGCGCAGTGCTGAAGTAAAATACAAAGGTACAGAGGCGCATGCGGAGAAGGCTGGCGGTTGTCTGTTTCAATCGGGAGGGAGTCTCAGGCTCTGAGCTCCAGTTCCGGGCTAGTCTCTGGGGACCCAGACTCAAACGGGAGAAGCGGGACTGTGGCATCGGTCGGAACTTGAGGGCAGCTTTCTCTCGGAGGCACGCACAGCGATTGCCAGGACCTCTGAAGGCAGGACTGAGAGCAGCCATACTGCTCGCTCTGCCCGCCCTGTTGATCCCCTGGGACCCCGCCCTGCCCAAGCCATGCACGGAGGCTTTTGCATATGAAAGGCCCAGTCCTTTGTAATCTGAAAATTACTTAACAAACTGCAGCTGCCCAAGGCCCCAGGGCAACTTGCATTGCTTTACAGCTGGCTTCTGCAGGGTAGCCTCAGGCAGAGACTAAATTAGCACCTCCTTAGATCCAAGAGCCAGTGTACCCAGAGGTCAGAGTGGGACCATCCAGATTACAACTCCTCAGATCCATAAGGGACACACTCAGGGGGCAGACTCAGTGAGCACCAAAGCCCCACTGAAGCAAGTCTTGCCCCAGAAGGGTGTCTCCAGCACAGAAGTCCTCCCACTATAACCACAGCTGATTCTCACAGCCAATTGGCCTGGAGGTCAATTCCTCCCAGTGATACCTACAACAATCAAGGCATAACTACAACAAGACTGTGCACAAAGCCCACAAGGGGGTGCACCAAGAGTGTCCACCTCAGGTAACTGGGGAGGCTGAGCCACTGGGCCCTATAGGACACCAAGCACAGAAAGCCACTCTATCGACACAGGGAAGCATAAAAAATGCGGAAACAAAGCAACAGGTCACAAATGACAGAAATGGAGGAAAGCAAACTACTGGATATAAAGTTCAAAACCACACTTTTAAGGTTTTTCAAGAACTTTCTAGAAACCGCCGATAAATGTAGTGAGATCCTCAAGAAATCTAGTGAGACCCTCGAGGTTGTGATAAAGGACCAACTAGAAATTAAGCATACACTGACTGAAATAAAGAATATTATACAGACTCCCAACAGCAGACCAAAGGAGCGCAAGAATCAAGTCAAAGATTTGAAATGCAAGAAGCAAAAAACACCCAACTGGAAAAGCAAAATGAAAAAAGAATCCGAAAATACGAAGATAGTGTAAGGAGCCTCTGGGACAACTTCAAGCGTACCAACATCAGAATTATAGGGGTGCCAGAAGAAGAGAGAGAGCAAGATATTAAAAACCTATTTGAAGAAATAATGACAGAAAACTTCCCCCACCTGGTGAAAGAAATGGACTTACAAGTCCAGGAAGCTCAGAGAACCCCAAACAAAAGGAACCCAAAGAGGACCACACCAAGACACATCATCATTAAAATGCCAAGAGCAAAAGACAAAGAGAGAATCTTAAAAGCAGCAAGAGAAAGACAGTCAGTTACCTACAAGGGAGTACCCATACGACTGTCAGCTGATTTCTCAACAGAAACTTTGCAGGCCAGAAGGGAGTGGCAAGAAATATTCAAAGTGATGCATAGCAAGAACCTACAACGAAGATTACTTTATCCAGCAAAGCTATCATTCAGAACGGAAGGTCAGATAAAGAGCTTCACAGATAAGGAAAAGCTAAAGGAGTTCATCACCACCAAACCAGGATTATATGAAATGCTGAAAGGTATCCTTTAAGAAGAGGGAGAAGAAGAAAAAGGTAAAGATACAAATTATGAACAACAAATACACATCTATCAACAAGTGAATCTAAGAATCAAGTGAATAAATAATCTGGTGATCATAATAGAATCAGGGACATAGAAAGGGAATGGACTGACTATTCTTGGGGGGGAAAGGGGTGTGGGAGATGCGGGAAGAGACTGGACAAAAATCGTGCACCTATGGATGAGGACAGTGGGTGGGGAGTGAGGGCGGAGGGTGGGGCGGGAACTGGGAGGAGGGGAGTTATGGGGGGAAAAAAGAGGAACAAATGTAATAATCTGAACAATAAAGATTTAATTAAAAAAAAATTAAAATAATAAAATTAAATAAAGAAACCTCCCTCTGCAGGAGAAACCGAATGCTTGGTGCAGGACATCCCAACACAGCTCCAGGCCTTGCCCGGGCACCGGTACCCTTTCTGCACGAAGCCCCTACACGACGTTCCTTTTAAAAGGGGGCGTGTGCCCCGGCCGCGTGGCTCTATTGGTTGAGCGTCGCCCTGGGCACTGAAAGGTCGCCAGTTCGATGCCGGGTCAGGGCCCGGGCCCGGGTTGCGGGTTCCGTCCCCCGTTGGGATGCGTATGGGAGGCAACCGGTCAATGTTTCCCTCTCACATGGATGTGTCTCTCTCCCCCTCTCCCTTCCTCTCTCTCTAGAATCAAGTTTTAAAAATAAAAGGGGGGGCTTATAATTCCACGTAGGAGCCCCTGCAATTCTCCTGTCCTTCCCGTAAAGACACCCAGTGGAACAGGATGGAGGTTTGCACCAGACCTCGGAGCTATAAATAGGCTAGTTAATCCCCAACATCCTGGGGCTCCAAATCCGTGTACCTGATTAGCGGCCCGTCCTGGGCCTGCCGGTGTTTTTCGCTAATAGGCTTACGTGGCGTTAGCTCCGCATTCCGGTGGGAAGACGGTCCATGCCGCTTTGCCTCCACCTGGGAAGATTACAAGTTTGCTCTCCTCTGTCCGGCACCAGCATACGGAGAGTCCCGCCTACTGCCTTAGACCAAGCGTGTCAAACCCAAAGGCTCCCACGGGCCAAACCAACAAGGTTTACGTGGATGTGGCCGCAAAAAACCAAAAGCTTCAATCTTCACAGAAACGTCGGTTTATTCCGATAGAGACACGCTGAATGCAAAGGGCTGACATAAACGAGTCACCGTTCACATAAAATAACAGAACATTGTAATAAAAAGTAACATTTTTTCCTGAACATTCACTTACCAGACACTGACTAACTGCACAAATTAATAAGCATCACGCAAATAAACCTATTTTTCTTGTGCTCTGAAAGCGAAATATTTCCTGTTGCGCACACCCAACAAGTCAGTACTAGTGGCCATCGGCCGCTAAAACATTCGCTGCCGGTGTCAGTGGAGAGAAATGGTGCGCCTGCGCGTGAGGCACGTGAGGGGAATGAATGCAACGCGAGGACAGTCATCAGTCATTCGCGAACGTTGTAGCTCGTTATCAATAATTATATATGACAGGATATTGTAAAATTAAGTTAGAAATTTTTATTAAGACGTTTCTTACATATGTTATATCGGCTGGGCCGCAAAAACCTTCCTTGAGGGCCGAGAGTTTGACATGCTTGCCTTAGACACTGAACGCTGCCCTAAGTGATGCTAAATTCCCTAGATGTTCCACTCGAATCCCACCCGTGAGCTATTTAGCTTTATGCTCTAGAACAGCGGTTCTCAACCTGCCTACTGCTGCGACCCTTTCATACAGCTCCTCATGCTGTGGTGACCCCCAATTTCATTGTTACACATTGAACATCATGAAAGCACAGGGATTCATCACAAAAACAGTATGTAATTATATCTGTGTTTTCCGCTGGTCTGAGGCGACCCCTGTGAAAGGGTCGTTCGACCGCCAAAGGGGTCGTGACCCACAGGTTGAGAACCGCTGCACTAGGCGATCGCTAAAAGGACGCAGACTGCCTATCACAACAGCTGGCTGTAAAGGGCCACGGACGGCAAAGGACAAGCTCTGGTTCTGGTCGCCAGGTAAACACTCTGGTTCTAATATAGACCCATGGCCCGGCCGGGAGCTCAGCTGGGTAGAGCATTGTCCCAGGACCAAGGTTTCAAGTTCGATCCCCGGTCAGAGCGCAGACAGGAATCAATGAATAAATGCGTAAGGAAGTGGAGCAACAAATCGACGTTTCTAAAATCAATCAATCAATCGATAAACACGGTTACTAATTAACCCTGAAAGACTCAAACAACAAGAAAGCCAGCTTACAGGATTTCTGGGTTTGACTGAATATTGTCACAGCTGGGTTCCAAATTCTCCATTAAGGGCCCCGCCTGTACATGGACCTGATCCAATTCAGTGGCACCCAGGAGGGAAACAAGCTATGAAACCGCTGAAGAACGATCCAGAACAGCCGTTCTCAACCTGTGGGTCGCGACCCCTTTGGCGGTGAACGACCCTTTCACAGGGGCCGCCTGAGACCATCCTGCATGTCAGATATTTACATGACGATTCATCACAGTAGCAACACGACAGTGATGAAGTAGCCACGGCAATAATGTTATGGCTGGGTCACCACATGAGGAGCTGTATGAAAGGGTGAGGAAGGTTGAGAACCGCTGATCTAGAGCGTCCACCCTGAGGCACCTTCATGAGAGAAACTTGAACTCCAAAATTCAGAGGCCGCCACAGACCTGCAGGCTCCTGTAGCCAGCAAGTCGGGTCAGAAGCCGGGGGCCCCGCCCTGCCTGACGCCGGCTCTGCTGCGGACACGGCCTGAGCCAACGGCAGACAGCGACGGGCTCTCCTCGGTGACGGGGCTCTCCTCCCATCCAACACCCGCCCGCCGCCTGGCTCTGGCCCCTGCGGCCACCGGCACTCACACGCAGCGCAACAGGCTGAGCCCGCAGCTTCGCTACTCGGTTTGCAGGACAGAGACACGCGTGGTTGCGTGTTGCCGACGGGCCCTGCCTCTTCCCAGGGGTGGTGCACAGGCAGCTCCTCGGCGATGCTGACGGCACTGGCACGGGTTTCGAAAGGCTGCGCAGGAATGCGCCCGATGACATCATGGAAGGTTCCCATTGACCAGAATAAAACCCGCCCCCCGGGCCTCATTGTTCTCACTCGGCTTGTCAAGCGGCCAAAGATGAAGTCATGGCCAGTATTTGCCGTGGTGGTGGCTATGCCCCTGGGGTAGCTCACACCTTCAGAACGTTTCGGAGGCAGCGAGGCTTCTTAATTTTCTTTTGTTTCTTAAAAATATATATGTATATATAATTTATTGATTTTTTACAGAGAGGAAGGGAGAGGGATAGAGAGTTAGAAACACCAATCAGCTGCCTCCTGAACACGCCCCACTGGGGATGTGCCCGCAAGCAAGGTACATGCCCTTGACCGGACTCGAACCTGGGACCCTTCAGTCCACAGGCCGACGCTCTATCCACTGAGCCAAACTGGTTAGGGCTTGTTTTTTATTTTATTTTTTTAAAATATATTTTATTGATTTTTTACAGAGAGGAAGGGAGAGGGATAGAGAGTTAGAAACATCGATCAGCTGCCTCCTGCACACCCCCCAGTGGGTATGCACCCACAAGCAAGGTACATGCCCCTGACCGGAACCAAATCTGGGACCCTTCAATCCACAGGCCAATGCTCTATCCACTGAGCCAAACCGGTTAGGGCTTAAAATATATTTTTATTGATTTCAGAGAGGAAGGGAGAGGGAGAGAGAGAGATAGAAACATCAATGATGAGAGAGAATCATGAATCGGCTGCTTCCTGTGCACGCCCCACCCTGGGGATGGAGCCAGTAACCCGGGCATGTGCCCTGACCGGGAATTGAACTGTGACCTCCTGGTTCATAGGTCAATATTCAACTGCTGAGCCACGCCGGCCAGGCAGGCTTCTAAATTTCCTAAGGCAGCCATAAAGAACGGAAATAGGTTGCAGACTTATTAGATGCCGTACAGAAATGAAAACAGTGGGCAGCCATCACAATTCCAGGACATTCTGAAGCAGCCACCGAGGCAGCAAGAGGAAACTGTTCAGCTGATGCTGCGGCCAGACCTGCTTCACCATCCCCAAGGGAGAGGGACAGAGGTCCCACACGTCCAAGCCGTGAGGCCTCAGGTCGCCCCCAGCTGGGCGCTGTCTGTAACCCCCAAATGGACCCAAATGGGAAGGAACATTCCCAAAATGGGTGAGTGGGTTTGTCTGTCCGCCAACAGTGTTTGGGTGCCAACCCAACTGTTGAGGTAAAAAACAAAAGAAAACCTTAGCCAAACGCGAACAAACCCACTTAACTGACTTCGGCTCGTCCTCTCTAATTGTGCCGGGCCAGCTCAGCCAAGGGCTCGGCGAGCCTCAGGGGAACGCGGCGAAGGAGGTAGAAAAGGCAGACAGAATAAGCTGGGTCTAGGTGGACCTCCTGTGCCTGGCTGAGGCCACAGAGGGAGGTCCAGAGGCAAGCTGCGCCTTTCTTCTACAGCCAGAGGTAAACAAGGTGGTGGTCACCATCGTTACAATGTTCTTGTGAGTTTCACTTGTTTTGGCAGCACTTGCTGCACCTCCCACAGCTAATTAGCTTCCTAGGAAGGATCTAGGGAGCGTCATAAGGTCAAGCCTAATTATGCCAAGAGGACTGTGCCCTCTAAGCTGGGACTTGTTTGTGGCTTTGGCAACAGGTCAGTCTGAGGCTTAGCCCCATAGCCGCGCTCTACATAAATTAGTAAATCCCATCAGCCTTGCTGACTATCTAGACCAGCGGTTCTCAACCTGTGGGTCGCAACCCCTTCGGGGTCGAACGACCCTTTCACAGGGGTCACCTAAGACTAGCGGAAAACACATCTATAATTACATATTGTTGTTGTGATTAATCACTATGCTTTAATTATGTTCAATGTGTAACCATGAAATTGGGGGTCACCACAACATGAGGAACGGTATAAAAGGGTCGCGGCAGTAGGAAAGTTGAGGACCACTGGTCTAGATATTCTGCAATAACGTGAAACACTGAGACACTGATTGCTAGACAGGTCTCGGTTCCCCTGCTTTTGCTTTTGTCGCCGGGAGACTGTGGTGTGGGTTTGTAGCTGTTGATGAACGTCTAGTGCTTTGTTAGAGGCGTCTTTCTTGAAAGCGAGTGTGTTTGCCAATAGAGGCACCTACGTCTCTAAAGGTTATGAAATGGCCCAACCAGCATGGCTCAGTGGTTGAGCATCAATCCAGGAACCAGAAGGTCATGGTTCGATTCCGGGTTGTGGGCTCCATCCCCAGTGTGGGCCGTGCATGAGGCAGCCCCTCAATGATTCTCGCTCATCATTGATGCCTCTCTCTCTCCCTCTCCCTTCCTCTCTGAAATTAATAAAAACATATTTTTTTAAAAGCCCAAACATCAGAAATAGGTGGCCACCCGGAGACACCAACAGGCCTGTATACCTGTAAATTAATGTTGAACTTTATCTTTTTATTTGATTGTCTTTATCTGTCTGCCAATATTAATGACTAGAGGCCCGGTGCACAAAATTCGTGCACGGGGGAGTGGGTTGTCCCTCAGCCCGGGCCTGCACCCTCTTGCAATCCAGGACCCCTCAGGGGATGTCCCACAGGGATTAGGCCTAACCTGGGAGTCGGACATCCCTCTCACAATCCAGGACCGCTGGTTCCTAGCTGTTTGCCTGCCTGCCTGCCTGCCTGATCGCCCCTAACCCCTCTGCCTGATCGCCCCTAACTGTTCACCTGCCTGCCTGATCGCCTCTTACCACTCTGCCTCTGCCCCCTGCTGCTGCGGCTTCGTCCAGAAGGATGTCCGGAATGATGTCCAGAAGGTCATTCAGCTGTCTGGTCTAATTAGCATATTATACTTTTTTTATTACAGATTATTATTATACTTGTCCTTTAGGCTCTTCTCAAACCTTGTGTGTATAGCCCAACTGTTGTAATTGCTGAAGGTGCATAAGATAACTTTTCTATTACCAATAATATTCTTACGGTTTTTCTTTTGAAATTTTGAAGAAATGCTGTTGCAAAAAGTTAGTGGAGCCCGGCCGGTGTGGCTCAGTGGTTGAGTGTCGACCTGTGAACCAGGAGGTCACGGTTCGATTCCCGGTCAAGGCACAGGTCTGGGTTGTGGGCTCCATCCCCAGTGTGGGGCGTGCAGGAGGCAGCCGATCCATGATTCTCTCATCATTCCCTTCCTCTCTGAAATCAATAAAAAATATATATTTAAAAATAAGTTAATAGAAAAGAAAGATTAAGACAGGAATTTTACACATAAACACCAAAACCTAATTAACCAAAGGTGCTTATTCCCTACCAGTGGTCGGCAAACTGCGGCTCGCGAGCCACATGCGGCTCTTTGGCCCCTGGAGTGTGGCTCTTCCTAAGCCTTAGGAGGACCCTAATTAAGTTAATAACAATGTACCTACCTATATAGTTTAAGTTTTAAAAATTTGGCTCTCAAAAGAAATTTCAAGAAACAGAGAAACCAAGATGGCGGCATAGGTAAACACCGAAATTGCTGTCTCCTACAACAACTTTACAAATACAACGAAAAGACAAAATAGACATCATCCAGAACTACAGGAAGGCTGGCTGAGTGGAAATTCCACAACTAGAAGGAAAGAGAAAAGCACACTGAGAGTCAGAGGAGGTGCGGAAGTAAAGTGCAGAGGAACGGAGGCTTGCGTGCACCCAGAAAGGGGCTGGCACCTGAGGACATGGCTGTCTTTTTGAATCAGGAGGGAGTCTCAAGCTCCCGACTGCTCTGAACTCCGGTTCCGGGAAGTCTCTGGGGACCCAGGACTCATACGGGGAGAAACTGGACTGTCTGGCAGCGGGAGGAACTCGGAACTCCAGGGCGGCTTTCCCTCAGAGGTGCTTGCAGCAATTAAATTACCTGGACACTGAGACGTGGCCCCTTAGGACAGGGCTGAGGATCTGCCATAGCTGCTTGCTCTGCCCTGTTGATTCCTTGAGAGCCCACCCCACCCAGGCTGCCGCAGAGGCTTTTGCATATGAATGCCCTGGCCCTTTGCAACCTGAAAATTACCTAACAAATTACAGCTGGGCCAGACAGACCCAGAACTTCCAAGAGAAGGCCCAAGGCCCCACAGCAGCTTGCATTGCTTCACAGCTGGGCCTCATCTGGGCACCTCCAAACTCCAAAAAAAGGAAGGGGAATCTGCAGATCTTTTCGTAGCTCCTGCTGGGTAGCCTCAGGCAGAGGCTAGATTAGCACCTCCTTAGATCCAAGAGCCAGTGTACCCAGTGGTCAGAGTGGGACCATCCAGATTACAACTCCTCAGATCCATAAGGGACACACTCAGGGGGCAGACTCAGTGAGCACCAAAGCCCCACTGAAGCAAGTCTTGCCCCAGAAGGGTGTCTCCAGCACAGAAGTCCTCCCACTATAACCACAGCTGATTCTCACAGCCAATTGGCCTGGAGGTCAATTCCTCCCAGTGATACCTACAACAATCAAGGCATAACTACAACAAGACTGTGCACAAAGCCCACAAGGGGGTGCACCAACAGTGTCCACCTCAGGTAATTGGGGAGGCTGAGCCACTGGGCCCTATAGGACACCTAGCACACAAAGCCACTCTACCAACACAGGGAAGCATAAAAAACGCGGAGACAAAGAAACAGGTCACAAATGACAGAAATGGAGGAAAGCAAACGACTGGATATAGAGTTCAAAGCCACATTTATAAGAATTTTATGGAAACTGCTGATAAATTTAGTGAGACCCTGGAGGATATGAAAAAAGACCAACTAGAAATTAAGCATACACTGACTGAAATAAAGAATAATATACAGAGATCCAACAGCAGACAAGAGGATCCCAAGAATCAAGTCAAAGATTTGAAATACGAAGAAACAAAAAATACCCAACCGAAGAAGCAAAAAGAAAAAAGAATCCAAAAATATGTAGATAGTGTAAGGAGCCTCTGGGACAACTTCAAGCGAACCAACATCTGAATTATAGGGGTACCAGAAGAAGAGAGAGGGCAAGATATTGAAAACCTATTTGAAGAAATAATGACAGAAAACTTCCCCTACCTGGTGAAAGAAATAGACTTACAAGTCCAGGAAGCGCAGAGAACCCCAAACAAAAGGAACCCAAAGAGGACCACACCAAGACACATCATAATTAAAATGCCAAGAGCAAAAGACAAAGAGAGAATCTTAAAAGCAGCAAGAGACAGAAACTCAGTTACCTACAAGGGAGTACCCATACGTCTGTCAGCTGATTTCTCAACAGAAACTTTGCAGGCCAGAAGAGAGTGGCAAGAAATACTCAAAGTGATGAATAGCAAGAACCTACAACCAAGATTACTTTATCCAGCAAAGCTATCATTCAGAATTGAAGGTCAGATAAAGAGCTTCACAGATAAGAAAAAGCTAAAGGAGTTCATCACCACCAAACCAGCATTATATGAAATGCTGAAAGGTATCCTTTAAGAAGAGGAAGAAGAAAAAGGAACTCTTACCATTTGCCACAGCATGGATGGAACTGGAGAGCGGATAAATACCACATGATCTCACTCATTTGTGGAATATAATGAACAACATAAACTGATGAACAAGGACTGATCCAGAGAGGGAGAGGCATTGATGGGACTGTCGGGCCTTGGACGGAAGGTAGGGGAGGGTGGGGGTAAGGGGGAAAGATCAACCAAAGGACTTATATGCAAGCATATAGGCCTAACCAATGGACATGGACAATGGGGGAGGGGGGGTGAGGGCATGAGCGGGGGCTGGGGGATGGGGTAGGGGGTAACGTGGGGATAAGGACACATATGTAATATCTTAATCAATAAAAAATATATTAAAAAAAGAAATTTCAATCGTTGTACTGTTGATATTTGGCTCTGTTGACTAATGAGTTTGCCGACCACTGCCCTAACCCAACAAAGACTACTCACTATATTAACTCCCATCGACGCGGCAATGGCTCTGCACCCACAGCCTTCCCTGCTGAGGCACAGAGTTCACTAACGGGACGCGTACTGCCCTCCCGGCCTCCAGAGGCTTACACAACAGTTATAATTCACAGCATTATGTTGTTACGGCTTCCAATTGCACAACCAGCGGGAATCGAATTAACAGCATCATCACAGCGTTTCTAGCGGAACTGAAACCCATCTTGGGGTCAGACCATAAAAAACTGGAAAGATGGACTAGTGTGTGCTGCCCTCAAACTATAAGTGAATGCTATACTGGATGCAAAATATAGCACAGTGAGATGGAACAAAACCTGCATCGGTAGCTTAGAGATTAAAAGTCATCCACACAGGTTCTTTTAATAAAGGCCCCTAAGTCGGGTTGGTGTGGCTCAGTGGTTGAGGGCAACCCATGAACCAAGAGGTCCCAAGAGGTTCGATTCCCGGTTGGGGCACCGGCCTGGGTTGTGGGCTCGGTCCCCAGTGTGGGGTGTGCAGGAGGAAGCCGATCAATGATTCTTTCTCATAGAGGTTTCCATCTCTCTATCCCTCTCCTTTCCTCTCTAAAAAAAACCAATAAAAACATATTTAAAAATAATAATAAAGGCCAGAAGTCCTGACCGCCTCCCATTTACCTGCCCTTTGCAGAGAAAATCCAGCCTCGACTTGCAGCCAAAGTCACGGTCTTGCCCGGTGGTCCACTCTTCTGCAGGACAGATGCTGACACTGAGCCGTCCTAGGAATGAGCCCTCCTGGCGCCGTGGACTCCATTATCCAACCAAAGGGTTGGTCATCAGTGCAGCCTTTGGATTGATTGATTTGTGTTTTTTAAATATATTTTTACTGACTTCAGAGAGGGAGAGGGAAAGAGAGAGAGAGAAACATCAATGATTAGAGAGAATCATTGATCTGCTGCCTCCTGAACACCCCACACTGGGGATCGAGCCCACAACCCCGGGCATGTGCCCGGGAATCAAACCTGGGACCCTTCACTCTATCCACTGAGCCACACCAGCGGGGGCCTTTGGGTTGATATATGACCAAAAGGAGGACATGTGGACAAAAAGGGGCCGCCTGTTAACCCTGACAGGCTCAGGGAAGGCCTGCATGGCAGACTTATGAACTCAGAGCCCTAGAGTAGCCACAGAATTGTGACTGCATACGAAGAAGCTAGGAGAATTCCAGGACAAGCGGAATAGGGAAGCAGACGGATAGCTAACCAGCAGTTTGCAGCCCCCCAGCAAACCCCATCTTCCCTAAACCAAGGACACTTAAGAGCAAATGGTTTACACGTCCCGCCAACCAGAGGGTGAATAGCTAAACCACCTACTCGGGCAGACAGACAGCAGAAATCCAATGAAGTGCCACCTGCCAACCACAGCCACAGACAGGCAAACTAAGATAGTAAAGCTCATGGTGGTGCAACAGCATAAAACTGATGAATATTCTGGCCCTAGCCAGTATTGCTCAGTGGATAGAGCCTCGGCCTGCGGACTGAAGGGTCCCAGGTTCGATTCCGGACAAGAGCATGTACCTTGGTTGCGGGCACATCCTCAGTAGGGGGTGTGCAGGAGGCAGCTGATCGATGTTTCTCTCTCATCGATGTTTCTAACTCTCTATCCCTTTTCCTTCCTCTCTGTAAAAAATCAATAAAATATATTTAAACAAAAAAAACAAACAAACTGATGAATATTCTCTTGATCCTCCCCTAAGACTTCCCCTAATGCCTGTCGGAGCAGCTGCAGGAGCAGTGCGGCCTGCGGGCTGATGGCCCCGGGTGGCGGTGGGTCCAGTATCCTCCCAAGCCCTCCCATCCTGCTCGAACCCTGCCCCCTGTGCTGACTGTGGGAACTTAGTCCAAGGTCCTCCTCTCTCCTCTGCTCGCTACTCACAGGTGTCAGGTCTGAGCCCCTCTGCCTGGGGATGGACCTCCTGGGACGCCGGGTCTCAGACGGAGAAGCCACGAGAGGCTGTGGGTGTATAAGGATGAGTCCTTATTGCAGGAGCCAGTGGCCAGATCGCCCTCAGACAGAACAGTCCCCACAGCCAAGTCCATGCAGGCAGGCAGCGGGCATCGGCTGGTGAGCATACCTCTTCCCCATAAAGCAGCATCCGTCCCTGCACCCACAGCTTCAGCTGAGCAGCCGCATGCTGCCTCCTAGGCCAGTGGTCGGCAAAGCCAAATATCAACAGGACAACGATTGAAATTTCTTTTGAGAGCCAAATTTTTTCAACTTAAACTATACAGGTAGGTACGTTGTTATTAACTTAATTAGGGTACTCCTTAGCTGGCCTTTGCTAAAAACGCCCTCAATCTGATGGAGGTACGTTCGCCGAGGTCGACCCCTTCCACCTCTCCCATCCACACTCGTCTTGTAGACTTGTTTCGTCCGTCTCCTTCCGTTCATCCTCTCTGTATGCCCAAACCATCTCAGCATACCTTCCTCCATCCTCGACACTGCATCTTCTTTCACTCCACACGTTCCCTAAAATTAACTTAATAAACTTTACTTAAAGTTTTAAGTCAACTTCGCACTGTACGTGCGCGCCTGCACGTGGTATTTTGTGGAAGAGCCACACTCAAGGGGCCAAAGAGCCGCCTGTGGCTCGCGAGCAGCGGTTTGCCGACCACTGCCCTAGACTCACCGCCTCATGTCGTAGCTGCACCTGACCTCCAGCTCAGCAGCTTCTCCATCTCTCCATCCCAGCTGCTCTGTCCAGCAGACTTCTTCTCCCTCCATCCCAGCTGCTCTCTCCAGCAGACTTCTCCCTCCATCCCAGCTGCTCTGTCCAGCAGACTTCTTCTCCCTCCATCCCAGCTGCTCTCTCCAGCAGACTTCTTCTCCCCCCATCCCAGCTGCTCTCTCCAGCAGACTTCTCCCTCCATCCCAGCTGCTCTCTCCAGCAGACTTCTTCTCCCTCCATCCCAGCTGCTCTCTCCAGCAGACTTCTCCCTCCATCCCAGCTGCTCTGTCCAGCAGACTTCTTCTCCCCCCATCCCAGCTGCTCTCCAGCAGACTTCTTCTCCCCCCATCCCAGCTGCTCTCCAGCAGACTTCTTCTCCCCCCATCCCAGCTGCTCTCTCCAGCAGACTTCTTCTCCCTCCATCCCAGCTGCTCTCTCCAACAGACTTCTTCTCCCCCCATCCCAGCTGCTCTGTCCAGCAGACTTCTTCTCCCTCCATCCCAGCTGCTCTCTCCAGCAGACTTCTTCTCCCTCCATCCCAGCTGCTCTCTCCAGCAGACTTCTTCTCCCTCCTTCCCAGCTGCTCTCTCCAGCAGACTTCTTCTCCCTCCATCCCAGCTGCTCTCTCCAGCAGACTTCTCCCTCCATCCCAGCTGCTCCCTCCAGCAGACTTCTTCTCCCTCCATCACAGCTGCTCTCTCCAGCAGACTTCTTCTCCCTCCATCCCAGCTGCTCTCTCCAGCAGACTTCTCCCTCCATCCCAGCTGCTCCCTCCAGCAGACTTCTTCTCCCTCCATCACAGCTGCTCTCTCCAGCAGACTTCTTCTCCCTCCATCCCAGCTGCTCTCTCCAGCAGACTTCTCCCTCCATCCCAGCTGCTCTGTCCAGCAGACTTCTCCCTCCATCCCAGCTGCTCTGTCCAGCAGACTTCTTCTCCCCCCATCCCAGCTGCTCTGTCCAGCAGACTTCTTCTCCCTCCATCCCAGCTGCTCTCTCCAGCAGACTTCTCCCTCCATCCCAGCTGCTCTGTCCAGCAGACTTCTTCTCCCTCCATCCCAGCTGCTCTGTCCAGCAGACTTCTTCTCCCTCCATCCCAGCTGCTCTCTCCAGCAGACTTCTTCTCCCCCCATCCCAGCTGCTCTGTCCAGCAGACTTCTTCTCCCTCCATCCCAGCTGCTCTCTCCAGCAGACTTCTTCTCCCTCCATCCCAGCTGCTCTCTCCAGCAGACTTCTCCCTCCATCCCAGCTGCTCTCTCCAGCAGACTTCTCACTCCAGCCGACTCCAGCCAATGAGCGGGTCAGTACCTACTTTTACGCTATTTACAGAAAGAAGGCTTGGTGCCAACAGTGACATCAGTCACACTGGCCACAGAAGGGCACAGTGTGCCATGCGTCCTTGCACCGGCTCACGGTATCTTGGCCTGATAGGATTCCCAGGCTCAGAGTCCTTGAACATCCCGTTGAGGCACATGCCCAGCACGGCCTGTGGCCATTCTGGTGTGTGGATAACAAGGCCCCTGTGCTCCCACCGGCCTTGACTATCCAAGGACCTGGCATGGTTCCCACAATGCCCACCTTTACATATATATTTTTATTGATTTCAGAGAGGAAGGGAGCGGGAGAGAGAGAAAGAAACATCAATGATAAGAGAGAGTCATGGATCGGCTGCCTCCTGCACGCCCTGTACTGGGGATTGAGCCTGCAACCTGGGCATGTGCCCTTGACCGGAATTGAACCTGGGACCCTTCAGTCCGCAGGCTGACACTCTATCTACTGAGCCAAATCAGCTAGGGCTAAACGCCTGTCCTCGAAACCCCTGAAAACGAAGGTCCTAGTGTGGCCATTCCCTCCCCCGGCTCCTTCCCCCACAGACACGCATCTCCTAAACTTCAAGGGGCCCCATGAGACCTGCTCCCAGGGCAGCAGCGGGAAGCAGCAGCTTGTCCCTGGCTCACCCCTGAGCCTGACTTCCCAGTGAGCCAGAGCGGCCCAGCCTGGGCTCACGGGTGGCTTCTTCTTCGTGCTTCCCTGTCCTGAGTGTGTTTCTGCTGCAGCCAGTAAGGCCTTGCTTGCTTCCTTCAAGAAGACAAGAACCGCCCTGGCCCGTTTGGCTCAGTGGATAGCGCATTGGCCTGCGGACTGAAGGGTCCCAGGTTCGATTCTGGTCAAGGGCATGTACCTCGGTTGCATGCTGGAGGCAACCGATCGATGTGTGATGTTTCTCCATCTCTCCGTCTCTACCCTTCCCTTCCCTTCCTCGAAAAACCAACGGAAAAATATCCTCTGGTGAGGATTAACCCCCCCCCTCCATAAAAATTAGCCTTTAAAAAAAACCAAAAAGCAGAAGATAAGAACCAAGGTCTCTTCCTCTCCCTGGTAACAGGACGGTCTGAAACCAGAACTTTTAGACTAAAAACAGTTTATGGTGGGTGGTCATGCCCTAGGCCAGAAATCTTCCTGGACAAGGCGAATTTCCACCTTAACCAAGCCCCGCTGTGTCTGCTGTCTTCCTGCATCTGGATACCCTGCCTGTGGGATGTCACAGCAACTTCCTTTTCTTGGACCCTCAGGGCACAACCCGAGCCCCAGTGCGGAGACCACGGATGTTCTGGCTGCTGTGGCGTCAGCTGTTGACGGCTCACTCCCCGGGACCCACCTGGGTCAGGAAGAGGGTGTGGCCCGGGTCCGAGGCTCAGCTGGCTGCGTGTCCTCCAGGCACCGAAGGGCCCGGGTTGCGGGCTCCATCCTCGGGAGCGGGCCTGCAGGAAGCGGCTGGTGGCTGTTTCGCTCTCACGTCAATGTGTCTCTCCTTCTCCCTTCCTCTCGTCTAAAATCAATAAAGACATAGTAAAAAAAAAGAAATGTCTATCATTTTTCCTTTCATCCAGTCCCAGAGGTTCCCCACTTTGCTCTCTCCCGCCTCCCTGGTCCCTCCCCAGTGGGTTTCATGACACCCACTTACGCCTCCTCCTCTGAGCGCCATGCACAGAACGCGGGGAAAAACCGCCGTCCTCCGGGGCATCGTCTCAATCTGTTGAGATCCTGCCTCCCCACAATCGTCCACAGTTTGGCTCAAGCGCATACAGATTCTCTACAGGTCTGCATGCTTCTCACATTGACATGCGGTCACTTTAATGAATGTACGCACGTACGCTTTTAAAGTAATTACGGATATCATGATCCTCCGACCCTAAATAAATAGCTCAGCCAGGTCAGCATTTAGCTCCTGAAACAGAATACACCCTCCAACAAAACCGCAAGCCCACTGTCCATCCAGCTAAACCGCGTCCCTGACGGCACCAAAACCTAATCCATAGTCAACTGTCCCCACGTCCACGGTTATTGATGGCTGGTTCACACTGAGGTGCAATCAAGGCCCCTGCTGGTCACTTTAGTCTTTTCTCATTTGTGGCCCTTTCCTCGCCCCCACCCCCGCCCCCGCCCCGACCCCCCACCCCGGCCGTGAGCGCCTTCAGGAGCCCAGGCCCGGTTCAGGTGCTGAAGGTCCCTGGACGCCACGGCCACGTGCGTGGTGCCATGCTGTGTGCCGTCTGTCCCCGTTTTTCCTGTGACTGGAGGCTGGCGCTAACGGCTGGGTCAGGCGGGAGCTCACCCACATCGGGCACGTGGTGTCTGCGTGGCCCAGGCCGGCGGGGCTGCTTGGCTGCTGGGTGACCACCGGTGCTTCCACTGGAGACTCGTAGCTCTTCTTTGCAACCAGCCACAGGCTGTGCTGTCCCCGGTCTCCCCCCGCCCCCCCCCCCCCCCCACTAGTAGAGCTGGCCTGGCCAACTCTGACAGCCAGATAAGGTCAGAGTGATGGGTATCACTTGGAGATTCCCTCTCCTCTCCCTCTCTGCGCTCTCACCCGCCGGCTCTGCTGGGAGCCCACAGGAAACGGCTCTGCGCAGAGGCCCTCAGGCCAGGAACCCAGGAGGCCTCCAGCCCACATGCGGGCCATCCTGGGAGGGACCCTGCGCCAGGGCTCAGCACCGAGCGGGCTCCTGGCCAGCAGGAAGGAGAGGACTGGCTGCGGTTTTATTTATTTTTATTGTGTATATCGTTATTATTATTTAAACTAGAGGCCCGGTGCACGGATTTGTGCACCAGTGGGGTGCCTCGGCCTGGCCTGTGGGGATCAGTGGGTTTCCGCCACCGTAGCCCGGCCTTACCCGCCAGCACGTGGGTATCCAGCCCCCTGTCCCACAGGCGGCCGGGGAGGAGCCCGAGCTTGGGCTGGGCCCCTCGCCGCTCCCGCTCATCCTGCCCCACTGCGCCTGCCACCGCCGCTGCTCGGGGCACAGGAGAGAGGCTTGCACTGCGCAGCTGCACTCGCCAGCCGTGAGCCCGGTGTCAGGCGCCCGTCTGTCAGCTAAGCAGCGCTCCCGCTGTGGGAGGGCACTGACCACCAGGGGGCAGCTCCTGTGTTGAGCATCTGCCCCCTGGTGGTCAGTGCACGTCATAGCTACTGGCCAGTCGTCTGGTCGTCCGGTTGTCTGGTTGCCTAGGCTTTTATATAGAGAGAGGAAGGGAGAGGGAGGAGAGAGAAGCATCAATGATGAGAGAGAGTCACTGACCGGCTGCCTCCTGCACGCCCCCTACTTGGGATCAAGCCCACAACCCGGGCCTGTGCCCTTGACAAGAATCGAACCGGGGACCCTTCAGGCCACAGGCTGGCGCTCTATCCACTGAGCCACACCAGCCAGGGCGACTGGCTGCCGTTTCAAACCGCTAAGCTTTGGGCTGCTGACTCCCTCCTGTCCCTCCGTCAGCCCTTCTTCAGGAGGTCGGCTTCCCACACCCTCGGGCCTACTTGCCAGCTTGCGGGATTCCTAATTTTATTTCTTCCTCAGTCCTGTGTGTCCACTTAGCATTTTCTATCGACGTTTTCCTTTCATTGGGGTTCTCCAACGACATGGCCCAGAGCTTCTGTCTTTCTCACACTGCTTTGAAATTCTTCTAGACTCACAGGAAGTTGCAAAGAAGCGTCCAGGGAGGTCAGGCCCCCCTCGCCCGGGGCAGGAAGCCCGAGGAGGAACCTGCTGTCTCAGCCGCCCCTCCTGGCCTCACAGAGACGGAGAACATCCTCCTCCCCAGAAGCGGGGCAAGCGGGGGTGGGGGGTGGGGGGGAAGAGCGGCAGCCCAGGGGCGCCCCAGCTGTGCAGGGGTCAGAAGGATTTGATGAACAAACGGGCATTGTTGGCGCTACGCAGAGGGGTGCATGCAGCTCTCTCGAGGTTGGCGGGGCCAGGGGACCCCGTTCTGGTTCCCCCAACATTTAAGGGCCCCAGACAAGTCCGCTCTGTTACCGCAGTTTGGAGGGATTTAGACGCAGAAAGGTAGCGATTACAATGAGTTGGCGACCTGGGACTGCCTGGGGCAGAAATCGGGCAGCCTAGCCAGGACACAGATGGACGAAATGGCCAGGGTCCCTGTGCTCAACCCCCACTGGGGACCTCAGGCCTTTTCCACGCGAGTGGGTGCAGTGCCAGGGGTTGGGGGGCGGGGCGGGGGAGGCAGGCCCCAGGTCCTGCGGCCCTGCAGCCCTGAGGCACCAACACCTTCGGGAGCCCCACTCCCGCTAGGACCAGGCTGGGAGGACACGAGACGTGGAGAGGGAGGATTCCGAGAGCGGAGATGCGGGCCAGGCCTCCGCCTGCTGGCATTACGGGGTGCACACCAGAGGTCCTCTCCCCCCACATGCCTGATGGGACCTGAGACAAGACTCAGGAAACACACACACACAAACAAAACCCACCTTTGACCTCCTCCTTGGCGGCCTGAGGCCTGAGATGCAGGGCCTGGGAGGAGCTGCCATCAGGGATCAAAGTCCTCCCTGGTCCCCGTGAGAGCCGGCCCAGCAAACATTCGTTTAACGAACATTAACTCTGCCTCTCCCTGTGAACGGCCTTCTTGCTCTGAAATCCAAACCACAACCCAGCCACCCCCTCCTGAGCCCAGGAGCCCCCGTCCAATGGACAACCCGTCCGTCCGTCTGTCCGTCCACAACACACGTGGTCATTTCCTCTGTTGCGGTGCTGCCTGTCGCTTTGATTCCTAGTCCCACCGAGGCAGTTAGACGAGAAGAAGGAACATGGCACGTGTCTGGGGGGGCGGGGGCGGGAGGGGTCCCCTGCCCGGCCCGAGGCACGGACTCTCCCTTGGAGCAGACGGGGCCGGGGAAGGGGCCTGAGCCTCTCGCTGTGGGGCAGGAGCGGGTGCCCATAGGGCCAGGTCTCTGTGGTGGCCCTGCCTGGGGCGCACACGGGGTCCTGGCCGAAACCTGTGCGCACCCCCCCAGCAGCCACCGCGGGGACTTTGGAGGAGAGAACCTGGTGGGGGGCGGGGGAGGAGGGGGAGCTTGTTCGCAGACACTAACGGGAACTGCCCCGAGGAAGGACCCAGAACATTATGGAACCTGCCCCCCTGGCAGGCTCGTTTGGGGCCCTTGTTTTAGGATGTTGGAGTCTTCCTTTCTTTTTCTTTTTTTTAAAAAAAATATTTTTATTGATTTCAGAGTGGAAGGGAGAGAGAGATAGAAACATCAATGATGAGAGAATCACGGATGGGCTGCCTCTGGCACACACTCTTCTGGGGATCGAGCCCGCAACCCGGGCAGGCACCCTGACCAGAACTGAACCCGGCAGGCACCCTGACCAGAACTGAACCCGGCAGGCACCCTGACCAGACTGAACCCGGCAGGCACCCTGACCAGAACTGAACCCGGCAGGCACCCTGAGCAGAACTGAACCCGGCAGGCACCCTGAGCAGAACTGAACCCGGCAGGCACCCTGACCAGACTATGAACCCGGCAGGCACCCTGACCAGAACTGAACCCGGCAGGCGCCCTGACCAGACTATGAACCCGGCAGGCACCCTGACCAGAACTGAACCCGGCAGGCACCCTGACCAGAATATGAACCCGGCAGGCGCCCTGACCAGAATATGAACCCGGCAGGCACCCTGACCAGACTATGAACCCGGCAGGCACACTGACCAGAACTGAACCCGGCAGGCACCCTGACCAGACTATGAACCCGGCAGGCACCCTGACCAGACTATGAACCCGGCAGGCACCCTGACCAGAATATGAACCCGGCAGGCACCCTGACCAGACTATGAACCCGGCAGGCACACTGACCAGAATATGAACCCGGCAGGCACCCTGACCAGACTATGAACCCGGCAGGCACCCTGACCAGAACTGAACCCGGCAGGCGCCCTGACCAGAACTGAACCCGGCAGGCACCCTGACCAGACTATGAACCCGGCAGGCACCCTGACCAGACTATGAACCCGGCAGGCACCCTGACCAGACTATGAACCCGGCAGGCACCCTGACCAGACTATGAACCCGGCAGGCACCCTGACCAGACTATGAACCCGGCAGGCACCCTGACCAGAACTGAACCCGGCAGGCGCCCTGACCAGACTATGAACCCGGCAGGCACCCTGAGCAGAACTGAACCCGGCAGGCACCCTGACCAGACTATGAACCCAGCAGGCACCCTGACCAGAATATGAACCCGGCAGGCACCCTGACCAGAACTGAACCCGGCAGGCGCCCTGACCAGACTATGAACCCGGCAGGCACCCTGACCAGAACTGAACCCGGCAGGCACCCTGACCAGAACTGAACCCGGCAGGCACCCTGACCAGACTATGAACCCGGCAGGCACCCTGACCAGAATATGAACCCGGCAGGCACCCTGACCAGACTATGAACCCGGCAGGCACACTGACCAGACTATGAACCCGGCAGGCACCCTGACCAGACTATGAACCCGGCAGGCACCCTGACCAGACTATGAACCCGGCAGGCACCCTGACCAGAACTGAACCCGGCAGGCGCCCTGAGCAGAACTGAACCCGGCAGGCACCCTGACCAGGCTATGAACCCGGCAGGCACCCTGACCAGGCTATGAACCCGGCAGGCACCCTGACCAGACTATGAACCCGGCAGGCACCCTGACCAGACTATGAACCCGGCAGGCACCCTGACCAGAACTGAACCCGGCAGGCGCCCTGACCAGACTATGAACCCGGCAGGCACCCTGACCAGACTATGAACCCGGCAGGCACCCTGACCAGAACTGAACCCGGCAGGCACCCTGACCAGAACTGAACCCGGCAGGCACCCTGACCAGACTATGAACCCGGCAGGCACCCTGACCAGAACTGAACCCGGCAGGCACCCTGACCAGAACTGAACCCGGCAGGCACTCTGACCAGAACTGAACCCGGCAGGCACCCTGACCAGACTATGAAGCCGGCAGGCACTCTGACCAGAACTGAACCCGGCAGGCACCCTGACCAGACTATGAACCCGGCAGGCACCCTGAGCAGAACTGAACCCGGCAGGCACCCTGACCAGACTATGAACCCGGCAGGCACCCTGACCAGAACTGAACCCGGCAGGCACCCTGACCAGAACTGAACCCGGCAGGCACCCTGACCAGAACTGAACCCGGCAGGCACCCTGACCAGACTATGAACCCGGCAGGCACTCTGACCAGACTATGAACCCGGCAGGCGCCCTGACCAGACTATGAACCCGGCAGGCACTCTGACCAGAACTGAACCCGGCAGGCACTCTGACCAGAACTGAACCCGGCAGGCACCCTGAGCAGAACTGAACCCGGCAGGCACCCTGACCAGACTATGAACCCGGCAGGCGCCCTGACCAGAACTGAACCCGGCAGGCACCCTGACCAGACTATGAACCCGGCAGGCACTCTGACCAGAACTGAACCCGGCAGGCACTCTGACCAGAACTGAACCCGGCAGGCACCCTGAGCAGAACTGAACCCGCAGGCGCCCTGACCAGACTATGAACCCGGCAGGCGCCCTGACCAGAACTGAACCCGGCAGGCGCCCTGACCAGAACTGAACCCGGCAGGCGCTCTGACCAGAACTGAACCCGGCAGGCGCTCTGACCAGAACTGAACCCGGCAGGCGCTCTGACCAGAACTGAACCCGGCAGGCACCCTGACCAGACTATGAACCCTGCAGGCAACCCTGACCAGAACTGAACCCGGCAGGCACCCTGACCAGACTATGAACCCGGCAGGCACCCTGACCAGAATATGAACCCGGCAGGCACCCTGACCAGAACTGAACCCGGCAGGCGCCCTGACCAGAACTGAACCCGGCAGGCGCCCTGACCAGAACTGAACCCGGCAGGCGCCCTGACCAGAACTGAACTGAACCCGGCAGGCGCCCTGACCAGAACTGAACCCGGCAGGCGCCCTGACCAGAACTGAACCCGGCAGGCGCCCTGACCAGAACTGAACCCGGCAGGCGCCCTGACCAGAACTGAACCCGGCAGGCGCCCTGACCAGAACTGAACCCGGCAGGCGCCCTGACCAGAACTGAACCCGGCAGGCGCCCTGACCAGAACTGAACCCGGCAGGCGCCCTGACCAGAACTGAACCCGGCAGGCGCTCTGACCAGAACTGAACCCGGCAGGCGCCCTTCGGTCCGCAGGCGGAGGCTCCATCCACTGAGCCACGCCGCTGGGCGAATTCTTCCTTTTCTTAAAAGAGTGTAACGCTGCCTCCTGGGGGCACCTCCCCGCGGTGGCATTCTCTGTGCCAACAGCTCTGTCTCACTGTTTTGGGTGGTCTTTGTTTATTTCCACAGGAAACCGAGGCACAGGGCGGGGCTCAGCCAGTCCCCCCAGAATGGGAGCCCCAGGGGAGCCGTGAGTCAGCAGGCCCTGGAGCTGGGCTTGGCACAGAGGCCCCATCCCAGCGGCTCAGAAGAGGCAGCCCTGCTCCGTGTCCTCTCGCACACCCTCACGTCCAGCCCCCCCCGTGTCCTCCCGCACACCCTCACGTCCAGCCCCCCCCGTGTCCTCCCGCACACCCTCACGTCCAGCCCCCACCCCCGTGTCCTCCTGCCCACCCTAACGTCCAGCCCCCACCCCCGTGTCCTCCCGCACACCCTCACGTCCAGCCCCCACCCCCGTGTCCTCCTGCCCACCCTAACGTCCAGCCCCCACCCCCGTGTCCTCCTGCCCACCCTAACGTCCAGCCCCCACCCCCGTGTCCTCCCGCACACCCTCACGTCCAGCCCCCACCCCCGTGTCCTCCCGCACACCCTCACGTCCAGCCCCCACCCCCGTGTCCTCCTGCCCACCCTAACGTCCAGCCCCCACCCCCGTGTCCTCCCGCACACCCTCACGTCCAGCCCCCACCCCCGTGTCCTCCTGCCCACCCTAACGTCCAGCCCCCACCCCCGTGTCCTCCTGCCCACCCTAACGTCCAGCCCCCATCCCCGTGTCCTCCCGCACACCCTCACGTCCAGCCCCCACCCCCGTGTCCTCCTGCCCACCCTAACGTCCAGCCCCCATCCCCGTGTCCTCCCGCACACCCTCACGTCCAGCCCCCACCCCCGTGTCCTCCCGCACACCCTCACGTCCAGCCCCCACCCCCGTGTCCTCCTGCCCACCCTAACGTCCAGCCCCCACCCCCGTGTCCTCCTGCACACCCTCACGTCCAGCCCCCACCCCCGTGTCCTCCCGCACACCCTCATGTCCAGCCCCCACCCCCGTATCCTCCCGCCCACCCTCCCGTCCAGCCCCCACCCCCGTGTCCTCCCGCACACCCTCACGTCCAGCCCCCACCCCCGTGTCCTCCCGCACACCCTCATGTCCAGCCCCCACCCCCGTGTCCTCCCGCCCACCCTCCCGTCCAGCCCCCACCCCCGTGTCCTCCCGCACACCCTCACGTCCAGCCCCCCCCCCGCATGTGTCCTCTCGCACACCCTGACGTCCAGGCCCCCCCCCACGTGTCCTCTCGCCCACCCTCGCGTCTAGGCCCTCCCCACGCCCACACCCCCATGTCCTCTCGCCCACCCTCGCGTCTAGGCCCTCCCCACCCCCCCACCCCCGTGTCCTCTCGCACACCCTTGCGTCCGGGGCACCACTGCAAGTGGGAAACCGAGGAACCAGTCTGAAGTCACACGGAAGGAAGACATGGCGCCAAACCCCGCGGGGCAGCTGGCCCCATCTTCCTCACACCCTCAGCCCCGCCTGTCCTGGGGGTGGGCAGAGGGGGCACAGGGAGGGGTGCCCCATCCCAGGCATGGCCCAGGCAAGCCACACCTTCCCCCCCCCCCCCCCCCCCCCGTTCTCTAACGCAGCCCAGCTGGGCGCTTGTCCTCAGTGAGTCTCGGGGCTCAGCTCCACCCACAGGGGAGCCTTACTCAGAAAGCCGCCCCTGGTGCCCGCCTGCCCTCGTCACACGGGCACATGCCATTGCTGCCGGTGATGCTTGGTGGCGTGTGTCAGTGTGACTGGCCATGGGGTTCCCAGACGGAACAGTGTTTCTGGGAGTGACCGCAGGTGAGATTAGCATTTGAGTGGGGGACTCGTGAAGCAGGTGTCCTCCCAGTGGGAGATGGGGGCTCGGCCTGAGCGGAGCCAAAGGCGGAGGAGGGAGGAATTCCCCGTTCCCTGCCTCAGCCCTGGGGCGGGACCTGCGCTTTTCTCAGCCTCCACCCGTTGGGGACTCACACTGCAGCCTTCCAGGGCTCTGGACTGGGGTGACCTACACCCCCCGGGCTCCATAATCTCCTTTATAACATATATTACATCACTCACACACACACACACACACACACACACACACACGGTTCTCTGGAGAACCCTGACTACACGGAGGGTCCCCTCCAGGCCTCACAAGGTCAGTTGGTGGGCCACGGGGCGGGCACTTCAGAAGGGGTCCCCGGGCCCGCCGGCGTGGCTCCGTGGTTGAGCGTCGACCTATGAACCAGGAGGCTCGATTCCCGGTCAGAGCACTTGCCGGGGTTGCGGCTCGATCCCCAGTGCGGGGCGTGCAGGAGGCAGCCGGTCCGTGATTCTCGCTCATCGTTGATGTTTCGCTCTCTCTCCCTCTCCCTTCTTCCTCTCTGACATCAATAAAAACATATATATTTTTAAAAATTAAGCAGGAAACAAGTGGGGTGCAGACAGACACGGGCCATGGTGGCTCCTCGGATTCGAACCACAACGAACCACAATGAACAGCCCAGTTCTCGCCGCAGCGCTGGCCGCCGGTCACCTCGCTGCAGGCCGGCCGGTGGGCATGGCACCCCCAACGTGGGCGTGAAAAGGACGCCCTGGGAGGCTCCCTCGCAGGTGGCTTGGGCTTCTGGGCGCTCCACGCTGCTCTGGGGGACACCCGCTCGGGGGCCTTTCCAAACGCAGGCTCAACAGCGGTCAGCAGCTGCCCGTCCCCCGGGCTCGGGGCCTGGAATCGCCTTGCAGAACCCGCGGCGGAGGCGCCGGACGCAGCCTCCTCGCCCACCCGGTTCCGCCGCGGGAGCCCGAGAACAAAGCGCTGCTGTCCGGGCTCAGCCTCGGCGGGCACCTCCCCGCTTCCAGGGGGGCCTCCGGGGCGTCCCCGGCGCCGGGGGCGGGTCGGGGAGGGGGTCTCCCCTGGGCTCCCCGGCTGCAACCCGTCCCCAGGCGCAGCCTTGGGGCGCTCGGAGGGCGCCCCGCGCAGCGCGCCCCGGCCCGACCCTGGGCTCTAGCTGCGCCGACGCCCGCCGGTGCCCGCGGTGGGCAGGGGGCGGGGCCTCGCGGCCGGGGGCGGGGCCTCGGCGGCGCCGTATAAAGAGCGGAGCCGGGCGCGCGCCCGGGCAGAGAGCGAGCGCGCAGCGGCGGCAGCGACGACCTCACGTGTCCGGACCGGCCTCCCGCGTCACTCTTCCCCGCGCCCCCCGCGCCCCGCGCCCCCGGCCGCCGCCCCGGCCCCGGCCCCGGCCGCTCGCCAGGCCCCGACCCCGCGCCCCCGCCCAGGACCGGCCGCGCCCGGGCCCGCCGCGCCGCCATGGGGGTGGAGGGCTGCACCAAGTGCATCAAGTACCTGCTCTTCGTCTTCAATTTCGTCTTCTGGGTGAGCCGGGGGGGCGGGGGGGTGGCTGGGGGCGGGGGAGGGAAGAGGGGGGAGGGGGGAAGGGGGCGCCCCAGCCCCGCAGGCCGCGCGACCCGCTAGGCCCCGCCGCCGGGGGGGGGCGCAGTGGGCCGCCAAGTTGCGGGGCCACCTGTGCGCGCGGGGCGCGGGGTGGGGGCGTCCTGGGCGGGCAGCCGGCGAGAGGGGGGTCGTCCGGGCCCCCGCGCCCCTCGATGGCGGGCGGGGGGCGGCGAGCTGGGTTGGGGGGGCCTGTGGTCAGTGGGGTCCGGAGCCCCGCGGCCGGGCCGGGCCGAGGCATCTCGGGGCCTCGGGTCTGTCCCCGCGCGGGGATGGCGGCGGGAGCGGGGGGTGCGGGCTCCGCGGGCTCCAGGCGGCGCACCCTGCCCACCCCGCCCGCTGGCTGCAGAGCCCGGGACCATCCTGCCTCGCGGGGACGGAAGGGGGGCTCGAGGGCGGGGCTCACGGCGTCCCGCCCCCATGAGCTCATCCGGCCGCCGCCCCTGGGTGGGTGGCTGGTCGGGGGGTGCAGAGTCTAGGGACCGCCCACCCCACCCTGGGCCCAGCCCAGCGCACCCCTCATCCGGCTGCCACCGCCCAGGGGACCCTGCGGGGGGTCCCGGCTCATGGGGCCTGGTGTGGCCGAGGGGCTGGGGGGCCTGCACCGTGGGGGCCCCTGTGGGGAGCCTGGTCCCCCGACCCCGTCACCCAGACCAAGGCTGCAGCCTGGCCTCGCGCGGGACCCTGGAGGCCCTGAGGGGTGCGGGGCGGCGGCAGCCCCTCCAGCTGGCACAGGGCAGCAGCCGGGGGACCTGGGCGTCCCCATGGGCCCGGGGCCAGCCTCAGGCACCCACTTGGGAAAGAGGCGCCCACAGGACGGTCCCGTGTGGGTGCAGGAGGGTCTGAGCCGTTTCCTGACCCGGGTCTCAGCTGCCGCCAGCGGCTGGCTGGGCTTGCACTTTTGTTCTCACTTCCTGTTGGTGCGCAGGGGCCCGGAATGGGTGGGGGTCACCGCCCCCCCACGGCCATGCCCTGCCTCCCCTGGGCAGTGACCGGGACCCTCTCCCAGGCCCCACGCTGCCGGCTGCTCACCCTCCACGGAGAGGACAGGATGCGTGGGGTGGAGGGAGTATTCCTCAAGTGGGCGCAGGAAGGCAAACTTTTAGGGTGGACTCCGGAAGGTGTGGGGTGAGGACACCCACCAGCACAGCCGGGGGCCCAGGGTGAGAGGGCAGGGACGGGCGGGACTGAGCTCCAGCTAGGGGTGCAGTGGGGTGTCACTTCCACCCCGGGACGGGCCTGGCATGGCCCCAGGCAGGCACCAGGGCCTTTGCCGAAGAGATGGTGTTGTCGGACTTAGCGTTTGCCTGCTCTGGCCCTGGGGTAGGGGTCAGGGGGCCACCCCGACACCCCTCTGGCCCCTGAGCTGGATGTGAGGCCGACGACGCTGTCGGGAAGTGGAGGGTGGAGGGTAGGCGGGGGAGGGGACTTCTCAGGAGTGGGTGCTTGTCCCTCCCACCTGCCCCGCTGGGGCCGTCTCCAGGGGAGCCCATGCCCGTCAGAGCCCGCAGGGTGGCCCGATGGTCTCCAGGCAGCGGGTGGAGCACGGCACGTCCCCCGGGCATACGTATGGCGGTGTTTCTAGGGCCTCTCTCTCCTGGGCCCCAGCAGAGCTGAGAACTGCATCCGTCCACGGTCGCCTTGGTCCCACGCACCCACGCGGGGGGAGCGCTGAGCCCTGCGTGCTGGGGGGTACCCTGAGGAGCCCCTTTGCGCCCCCTGCGTCACCTGGCTGCTGCATGGCGCCGTGGAGTGGACCTGGGTGGAGGCCCCACCGGGCGGCTCTGGTGCTGGCCCTCAGCCTCCCCCTGAAGTGGGGTCCTCTGAACCCCGTCTCCGGGGTGTTGGTGGGTGAGCTCACCGAGGGGCGAACTCGGGAAACGGGTGTTGGCTGTGCAGGCCTGGCCTGGGGCACGGGCCTCGGGCGCTGGGTGGAGGGAGTTCCCAGTGCCCAGCCTGACGTGCTCGCTGGGCATCCCGGCCACAGGGCAGGAGTGGGTGCCGAGGTGGGAGCCCAGAGAAGAGGGTGACGCGGGCGTCTGGATCCGGGAACATTTTAGTTACGTCTTAGAGAGTCAGAGGCCCCCACGGGGAGTGGCCTCAGGCGGCCTGGCAGGCGGGTCCGGGGAGGAGCGGTCACCCCCACGCCCCCTCAGCATGCCTGCCCTCACCCTTGCTGCCACCCTGGGCCCCAGGCGGCATCCTGGCCTGCTCTGGGCTCCCGGCCGGCCGGCATCTGGCTGTGAGGCGGGGACACAGTGCCAAGCAGTGTGGAAATCCCCCGCTGGGGTGGGCCGGGAGCTTCCTGCCAAGGTGGCCGGGAGCCGAGCTGCTGGGGCAGGTCAGCGAGGCCAGGCTCCGTCCCTGCTCACCAACCGAGCCGGTGGCCTGGGGCAGGTGTGACCTGGGCAGGCGTGATCCGGGGTAGGTGTGACCTGGGGCAGGTGAGACCTGGGGCAGGCGTGATCTGGGGTAGGCGTGACCTGGGGTAGGTGTGACCTGGGGCAGGCGAGACCTGGGGCAGGCGTGATCTGGGGTAGGTGTGACCTGGGGCAGGTGAGACCTGGGGCAGGCGTGATCTGGGGTAGGCGTGATCTGGGGCAGGTGTGACCTGGGGCAGGTGTGACCTGGGGCAGGTGAGACCTGGGGCAGGCGTGATCTGGGGTAGGTGTGACCTGGGGCAGGTGTGACCTGGGGCAGGAGAGACCTGGGGCAGGCGTGATCTGGGGTAGGTGTGACCTGGGGCAGGCGTGACCTGGGGCAGGCGTGACCTGGGGCAGGTGAGACCTGGGCAGGCGTGACCTGGGGCAGGCGTGATCTGGGCAGGCGTGACCTGGGGCAGGCGTGACCCGGGGCAGGCGAGACCCGGGGCAGGCGTGACCCGGGGCAGGCGTGACCTGGGGCAGGTGTGACCTGGGGCAGGCGTGACCCGGGGCAGGCGTGACTGGGGCAGCGACTGGCCTCACCCGGGGGTAGGTAGGGTGCTAGCCCTCTCCTTGGGGGCTGTCCAGAGAGCCCCGGAGGTGCCACCGGTCCTTGGGGGCGGAGCGCGGCGAGCGTGCCCTGCCTGGGCCTGGCGGTCCTCTCTCTAATGCAGCCGGTGGCCGCGGTCCAGCGGCCGGGCTGCCAGGCCTGGCGGGAACGAGGCTGATGAGAAGCCTCGCTAACGGGCATTTAATTTTCGCTTCCAGACAGCACATGACTGTCTGTCCCTTAGCGGTGCTGTCACCTTCCTTCCGGGAGAGGGGGTGGCCCTGGAGGCTGGGGTTGGGGGGCGGAGATTTCCTGCAGCTCTCTGGGGGGGCTCTGGGATGGGCGAGGGGATCCTAGGTGCCCCTGGCTGAGAAGAGGAAGTCTGAGGTCTGACCCTGGGACCCGCCGGCTCGGGGAGGGTGTCCTGAACGGCCCGTAGCGCCCTCAGCATCAGCTCAGCTCTGCTTCCGGCTGTTGAGTTCAGCTTTGTTTTTATCTCTTGCTGCTTCCTTGTCTGGACGGAGGGGCCGCCCCAAACCACTGCCCCCCAAGACCCAGCCCCCGGCTTCCACTTCACCTGAAATCCGTGAAGGGGAAGAAATCGAGTCCTCAAATCAATGAGGTTCGCAGCCCAGGAGCCCGTGGGAGAGAGATGGGCCCTTTGGCACTGGCCCCGTGTTTTGGAGGGGCCCGGGGTGGGGGAGGGAGCCCAGCTGCTGGTTCTGGCCCTGGCACCCCAGGACCCGGCTGGGCACTCGCGAGGGCTGGGTGACCTTCAGCCGGGAGACACCTGCCCGGGGGCTGGACTCTGGGTCCCAGACAGGAGACCGGCCTTGCCGTTTCCCACCTGCCCAGCACAAGGCGGCTTGAGCCAACACGCCTCCAGAAGCTTCTGGACCTCTCAGCACCCCCCCCCCCCCCCACACACACACACACTCTGTACTTGGGGGCCTGGCCCCAGCCCCTCCTCCCAATGGCAAAGTAGGTTTACATGAGACCACTTGGGGGCCTCCACCTGGGCCCTCAGGTGCTCCGGGAGCACCCGCCAGCCGGCAGGGGCCATGCCCAGGGGGCTGGCAGCTGGGTCCCCATCCCAACTGGCCCCCAGCGCGGGGCAGCGAAGGCGGTGGCCAGGAGCCCAGGCACAGGTCCTAAAGGGGCTCGGAGGCTGGGGAGCAGGGCCCGCCTGCCCTCGTCCTTAAGGCAGTGCCCCGGCTGCTGACGTTGGATGTGCTTTTGTTGTTGTTGTTTACTGATTTTTTCAGAGAGAAGGGAGAGGGCTGGAGAGAGAGAAACATCGGTGAGAACCACGATCGGCTGCATGTGGCCTGGCTGGGAACCGAACCGGTGACCTCTGGGTTCACGGCCGACGCTCAGCGCGGAGCCACACCGGCCGGGCTCTGCTGCTGACCTTGCAAGTTACTGGGGTGACGTGATCATCGCCCGGAAGGCGAAGGGACAGGAAGGCAGGGCTGGCCCGCCACGTGGAGCAGGTGGGTGGGTGACCCTACGTCCAGAGCCAGCTCCTGGTGGGGGGGCGTGGAGACTTGGGCCGAGACCCTTGGGGTTCAAGACACCGGGCACAGCTGCGAGAGCCGGAGAGAGGACCCAGGTGGCCCGCCTTCCGGGGGCTGGGAGGCCTGAGCCCAGAGCTCTGTGCTGGGGGCCCGGGTGCGGGGGCCTCTGAGGTCAGCGGTTGGGAACCAGTGGCTGCAGCCCACCCGGGGCTCCCAGCTGGGGCTCTGCTCCCCGCCCGGGGCCGGCCCCGCCCTCTGCACGCACAGCCGTTCCCTCGGCCCCACCTGGTAACAGCCCAGCTCCCAGGAGGTGGCTGTTCCCACGGCAGCAGGCGCTGGGCTGGAGGTCGTCCCCTTTGCCTCCTCCCGGGGCCGAGCCGTTACCACTGGCTGGCAGGACCCCAAGATTCCCGGCGGCCACAGGAGGAAGTGGTGGGCAGGCCGGAAACCAGAGCTGGGGCCCCGCGGCTCCGGGGCCAGGCTCCCCCGGGGCAGGTGCTGTGCCTGGGTGGGAGCAGGTGCCAGCCCTCAGCCAGCAGGTGCCAGTCAGCTTCCCGGTGCCGCTGGCCAGGGCCCTGCCTGAGCTGCCCGCCCCCACCACCCTCCTTGTCAGACCTGCTCCCTGCCCTGCAGATCACCGGACGTCCGTGTCCACGTGGCCCCCAGCAGGGCCCTTCCAGCCAGTCGGGGGTGTGGGGTGGGGAGCAGGGCCGGCCCACCAGGGAGGGTGGCAGGCCCGGGGTCTGGCCCTGGGAGAAGCTGGGCCCCGGAGAGGCGGCCGGGGCCCTCTTGGTGGGAAGTGGCACCTGTTCTCTGCCCGTGGGATCCGGAGCAGGCAGTGCCCTCCCCCCGACTCCCCGCCCCTATTTTTAGACGCCTCGCTGGCGGCTTCCTGAGATTGAGGGGCCGACGGAGGCTTCAGCTTCCTGTGAGCCCAGGTCCCCTGCGAGCGTCCTTCCTGCCTTCGCAGGCCTGGGGCAGCCGCGCACCCCGAGGCCAAGGGGCCGGTGCCCCCAGGGAGGGGTCTGCCCCGTCCCCTCGTGGGCAGAGCGAGGGTCAGCCCGCAGGCACCTCCGTTCCCCGCCTCCTCCGCGGGCATCTCAGCCGGGAAGGGGCTTTGAAAGGGGCTCCAGGCGCTTCCTGCCTCCGGCTTCCCCTCGGCCTTCACCGCCCGGGCACAGTCTCCAGGTGGGTGTTGGCCGTGCCATTTCTCAGCAAGATGTGCCCCCTTGGCTGGCGGGTGAGAGTGGGGGAGCGGAGCCCGGGCCGTGGGTGTCCCTGCTGGCGGCCCACCCTGCTCACGTGGGGCTGCCCTCCCCGAGGGGGGCTCCGGGCTCCGGGCTAGACCAGCGTCCCTTCGAGGGAGTTGTCCTGCCGGCGGTGGAATGCGTGGGCAGGACTCGGGGTGGCGCCGGGCCGGCCGGGGGGGGGGGGGGGGGCGGGGGGCGGGGGGGAGACGGGTGGCTGGGCTCCCTGGCAGGTGGGGGCCTGTGTGCTGGTGGGGGTGGCCCCCTCTTGCCTGTGTCCCTGCAGAGGGTGGGGCCGCTGGCTGGGCACCGGCTTGGCGGTGAGGGGGCCTCGGGCCTCGGGCAGCACCCCTCCCTCGAGGCGGCTTCTTGGAAATGCAGGGCCGGGCAGGAGCCCAGCGCGCTTGGCAGCCCCTGCTCAGCCAGCGCCATCAGCATGAGTCTCAGGAAGGGGGAGGAAGGAGACACACAGAACCTTCCCGCAGGGTCACGCACGCCCCGTGCTGTGCCCGGCGTGGGCCCGCCCCACAGGGTAGCGGCTCAGCCCGGAGAACTGCTGGCCGAGCAGGCGCCCCTCCCCACGGCCGGCTGGCGGGAGCGGTGTCCGTGGCCCACGTGGACGGCCAGGGCCCCCGATAGGCCGGCCTCGCCGCTCCCGCTGGCGTGATGAGCTCGGCACCGTCTCCCTACGCGGCCTCAGGCCCGGCGCCCACGGCGGTCAGCTCACACACCCTCCTGTCCGGGTGTCACAGACGAGGCGGCTCCTCGCCTCCGTGGACGCTGGACTCTGGTGACGGACGTGCGTGCGTCCTCGGCCTGTGGGCGGACAGCGGGCCCAGCGGGCCAGTGGCCAGAAGTTTGGGGTGACTTGTGTGGTGTGTTTTTTTTTCAAGTTTTATTGGACATAAACGGCAATAAACGTGTGTAACCCGTACAACGCGTTGAGTTTTGACCCAAGTAGATGGCTGAGAAGCGGCCCCACCATCAGGACGGCGAGCGCAGCTCCAGCCCCGTCTGCTCCCCCACCCCCACCCCACGCCAGGCAGCCGGCCCCGTGTCTGCCCCGAGTTTGCGTTTCTTGTGGGGCTGCCTCGGGGGTCCCCACTCTCGCTGGGAGGGTCCCCAGTGCTGCCCCACCTTCTGCTTTGTTCCTGCGTCCAGGCCCCTGAGGGTGGGCGTCTGGGCTGTTCCCTTCGGAGCTGCCCCTCCCCCTGGCTGGAGGTCCGTGTTCTCCTCGTCCAGCGGCCCCTTGGGGCGGGGCGGGGGGTGGGGGGCCGGGACTTGGTGGCGTTCCCCGACGCCCGTGATGCCCTCTCTTTCCACGCGAACTGGCCGTGGGTTCTTCTCTCTGGTGAGGCCGTTCACAGCGTTCGTCTGTCGGGAAAACGGGGCCGTTTTCTTACTTTGAGGCTCGAACATGCTTCCTGGACTTTGAGAACCACCGGCTCAGCCAGCCGCCCGCCCAGTGGGCAGCTCCTCTCGGGGAGCAGGCTTGGGGGCGGGCACTGTTTCAGGGCCCTGGCCTGCCTCCTGGGCCGAGGCTGTGGGGTTCTGGGGCCCCAGGCGCCGTTCACCCCTCCCTCCGCTCTCCCGTTGTGGGCGGCCAGTCGTGCAGGAGACGTGCCGGGAGGAGGCGGCTCGCCAGCCGGGCCCTGCCCTGCACCTGCCTCCCGGTTACTCTTGGAGGGCAGGTTGGGCCACGGGAACCGTGGGGGGAGGGGGGGCTGGTGAAGACCCACCAGGAGCACTGGGGGTGGGTCCCGGTGACCCTAGACTGGCTTGTCCCCTCAGCTCCTGGGGCGAGGGCCTGGCTGCACAGAAAAGGTGGGGGCGGCCCCAGCCCAGCCAGGCGCCACCCCACGCTGAGCTGCCCTGGCCGCGGACACTGAGGCCGGCTCTGTGACCGCAGAGGGAGGCCCCGGCAGCTCCCCCTCCCCGCTGACTGGACGTCTCACAAAGCGGCTCTGGACCACACTTTGCAAACAGAAGAAGTGATGTTTTCAGGCCAGAGTTACCACGGCAACCCTCAGCCTCCTCTGGAGGCGCAGATGGCAGCCAGCTCAGAGGGGAGGACTCGGGCACCCGCCGCCCCGCCCCGCTCTCCCCCTCCCCCTCGGGGTGACAGGCCCCATAGAGCAGGGGCAGGGTGCTGGGGCCTGGGACCCCACATGGGTCAGGCCTGAGGCTGGCCAGCTAGTTCCTCGAGTCTGTCTCTTTCTCTTTTTTTAAAATTTATTTTTACTGATTTCAGGGAGGAAGGGAGAGGGAGAGAGATAGAGACATCAACGAGGAGAGAGAATCATGGGTCAGCTGCCTCCTGCACGCCCTCCTCTGGGGATCAAGCTCAGAACCCAGGCCTGTGCCCTGACCGGGAACCGAGCCGTGACCTCCTGGTTCAGAGGTTAACGCCCAACCGCCGAGACCCGCACTGGACACGTGCCCGCGGGTCAGTGGGGCCGGCGCCTGGAGGTTCCCAGCGCTGGGATGGGAGGCCGGGCTCAGCGCGGCCGCTGGAGGCAGAGGCAGCCGGGAGCGGCCGCGGGGCCAGGCCTTCCCACCAGAGCCCTGCAGCTGCGGGAGCACAGCCCCTTGGAGGGCACCCAGGCTGGCCAGGTGCTCCGTGGGCGCAGGCCTGGCCGGGCCCGTCTGGCCTCCTCACCAAGGGCAGACCCATTGCCGCCCTGGGAGCCCCGTCACTCACCAGGCTCTGAGGGGGGCCTCCTTCCTGCCCCATCGGAGCGCCGGCGGCTTCCTTCCTCCCGCCACCTCCCTCCGCCCCTCTCCGCGGGCTCCCATGTGCTCAGGACTGTGGGCAGTGCCACCCCCAGAGGGCCCGGCGTCCCCTGGGCGGCTACAGGCCAGAGCAAATGCACATAAGGGCGCCCCCTGAAAATGCAGGCACCCAGGTACCCCCAGCTTCAGATGCACAGCGGGCAGGCTTGGGCACTCAGCATGGCCCGCGGGTTTAGGGGGCACGCACTGCAGGGGCGGGTGGGGACCCGCATTGTGGTCCCTGATGGCTGCTGGGTCCCGGAGACCCAGGCCTTCCTGGGGCACCTCAGCACCCCCCGGCAAAGCAGGCGGCCGGCGGCTGCGGAGGCCCTCGGAGCCCTGAGCGGCGGAGGGGAGCCCGGCCTCCGGGAGCTCCGTGTGTTGTGGTTTGCACCTGCCCTGCGGCCTGGGCCACAGGTAACACCTGCCCTGTCCCTTCCCCAGCTGGCCGGAGGCGTGATCCTGGGCGTGGCCCTGTGGCTGCGCCATGACCCGCAGACCACCAACCTGCTCTACCTGGAGCTGGGCGACAGGCCTGCACCCAACACCTTCTACGTCGGTGAGTTCTCCTGGCCGCCTGCCGCGGGGGGGGGGGGGGGGGGGGGGCGGGGGGGGGCCTGCACAGTGGCTCAGTAGGTGTCTGGTCATGAGCTCAGCAAGGCCAGACAGGCAACCAGGGAGGGCTCCCAGGAGGAGGCGGGGCTGAGTGGGCTTCCTCTGTGCGGGTTGGGGAGGAGGAACCAGAAAGGGTTCTCTGAGCAGGAGGGAGAGACGGAGCCAGAGAGCCCAAGGGGTGAGGTCAGCCTGGGGCCTGAGGGCCTGGGTAAGGCCTTGGGGCCTGGGTATCCCCCACCCATGTGGTCCAGGGAAAGCAGAACTGAGGGGGTGTGGCTTGTTGGGCCCCTGGTCGCCAGAGCTGGAGGGCAGGGGCTGAGTGGGGCGGGGAGCTGTGTCCTGGTGGGTATTTTGGGAGGCTCCCTGGGAAGGGGGGCCGGATGCCCGGGCAGCCAGCGCCTGAGACTGGGGGGTGGAGACTCAGGCCCAGGAGGAGGGGTGGGGGCCGCTGCCTCCCGCCACCCACAGCCACACCTTGCTGCCTTACTCGGCTGCCCGTTGGCCTGTCGGCCTCCCAGAGGCACCAGCTGTCCCTGGCGATGGGGGGAAGGGGAGGCCTCTGTGGGTCCCAGCCAGCGGGTGGGAGGCGGGCCTGGCCCTGCTGGGATCTGGGTGTTGGCAGAGCTGTTTCCTTCAAAGAAGGTGGGTGTGACCTCTGAGGGCAGCGCAGGCGGCCGCCCTGGCCTGGTGCCAGGCCTCGTCCGGGGCCCCACAGACCTGGGTGCACGCTCGGCGGCGCCTGCCCGGGTCCTCGCCCGGCCGGGAGGCAGAGGGCTGGGTGGCAGGGACCTGGACAGGCGCCCTCCTCCCTGGAGAGCCCAGCCTGTGCCTCGGGCCGTGGGTCCCTGGGGGCAGCCATCCCTGGGGAGGGCCTGAACCCCTATCTGCAGGCCCCCCAGATGGGAGCCCCTCACAGGCTGGTCTCGGGGGAGCCCGCCGCCCGAGAGCACACGTGGGTACCACCAATCCTGGGCCAGCCGCACAGGCGTCTGGGACTCGGGGGGATCCCCTGGGCCCTTGAGGGCTGTTTCTCTCCTGGGGGGGCCCTTGCAGGTGTCTCCTCCCCCTCCCCCCTCCCCAGGACTCTAGGCCACAGGCCCCCAGGCGTGACCCAGCGGGTCCCTGTCCCTCCAGATGCCAGAGGCACTGCCGCCCCCTCCCCGTCCCCTCTCTGGGGCCTGGGACTGGAGCCCGCCCTTGGGCAGGGGATGTGGGAAGGGGTCCCTCTCCTGGGCGGGAGGCTGCCCTGCTCGACGTCCGGCCTGGCTGGAGAGGACCTGAGGGCTCCCGGCTTCAGGCCAGGGCTGGGCGCAGGGCACAGGGAGCAGGGCACAGGGCGCAGGGGACAGGGAGCAGGGCACAGGCGGCCCGGGAGGTTGGGGGGGTCCGCGGGGGCCGCAGTTGCTCTGGCCCTGGCAGAAGGGTGGAGGCTCAGGGCTGTGCCCAGGCTCCATGGGGAAGTGGCCCCTGAGGAGGCCTGTGGGCAAGGCTGGCCTGGAGCAGGTGTCCTCCTAGGTCAGTGGTCGGCAAACTACGGCTCGCGAGCCACATGCGGCTCTTTGGCCCCTTGAGTGTGGCTCTTCCACAAAATACCGACTTCTGCGCATGGGCCACGAAGTTTCAATCGCACTGTACGTGGTATTTTGTGGAAGAGCCACACTCAAGGGGCCAAAGAGCTGCATGTGGCTCGGGAGCCGCAGTTTGCCGACCACTGCCCTAGGCAGGTGCTGCCCAGCTGCCCCGGCCTCTGCCCGTCTCCTGGCTGGGCAGCCGCCGCACTGGACCACCTGGCGGGCAGGGTGAGGGCAGGGCCTGGACCGGACTGGGCTTCTGCTGCCGCCGCGGGCACGGGCCCCCCAGAGCCCCTCTGGCTGCCCAGCGCCTGCCCCGCCAGGAGGCCTCGGCCTTCGGGCGCGTCTCACCGGCCCTGACGTGGGCTGGGCCTGCCAGGGACGGGGGCAGGGCTCTCCAGGACAAGAGCTCTTTGTGCGATGCCAGGACGAGGGGCGGGTGAGCGGGCACCCTCAGCACGGGCATCCCTGCTGCCTAGGCGGCGCCCGACCTCACCTGGGAGCTGGACGGGTCCCTGCCCTCGGGGGAGGTCGGGGCTGGGCCTGCGGGACTGTAGGTCGGGCACCTGCTCTGGGCCTGCTGGCCCCTTGCAGGACCCTCCACAGCCCTGAACACGACGTCTCCTCTGGGCCCCCTGCAGCATCTCGTGCACCTCACTGAGTCACTGAGGGTGCTGTGCCGGGAGCCGGGAGCCCTGAGCGCAGCCGTGGGGGAGGCGGCCCTCGGCCAGGCCACCAGGTGCCACCGGAGGCTTTGTCCTGAGCCCGGGGGGGCCCGGGCGTGGGGGGTGGGGGCTGAGCTGGGGTTCTGTCGGGAGAAGACGGGCTGCCCACATGTGCTGTGGCGGCCGACGGCTGGGGGACCCCTGCAGGGACGTGGCCAGCTCCCAAGGGCACCGGCGTCTGGTGGGCGAGGGCACCGGCGTCTGGTGGACGAGGGCACCAGGAAGGCCAGCGGAGCCCCTGGAGCCCCTGGAGCCCCTTCCCAGGGGGCCCGCCTGCCTCCCTAGGGTGTGTGCCCTCCTGGTGGGCATTCGGGCAGGTCAGGAGGACAAGTGTGCCATCCTCAAGCCGCCACACCCCGTCCTGGCGGGGGCCCTGCCGCCTGCCCCACAGCTCCCGCCACCGCACCCAGCGGTCTCCAGCGCGGGCCTTGGGCGAGTCCAGCCCCTGAGCTCCGACCTGTGGGGTGACCCAGGCTGCGCCACCTGCCCCACCTGCCCCCCCCCCCCCCCAGCCCACAGCGGGGCCCTCCCTGCCACCGCGCCCAGACAGGGCTGTGGGGCCGAGAGGTGCTGGTTGTCGGGGTCACACAGGGAGAGAGAGACAGCCCCACAGAGCTCGGACCATGTTCTCTGGGCCCTTCCCAGAACGCCTGGTGCCGAGAAGAGGAAGCAGGCACAGGCCTCCCTGGGGCCACTCCTCCCTGGGGGGGCGTGTGCACCCGGGGGAGAGGCTCCAGGGGACAGGGCCCAGGAGGCCCCGGGGGCGGGCGACTGAGCGCGTGTCCTCCGCAGGCATCTACATCCTCATCGCCGTGGGCGCCGTCATGATGTTTGTGGGGTTCCTGGGCTGCTACGGGGCCATCCAGGAGTCGCAGTGCCTGCTGGGGACGGTAGGTCGCGGGTAGAGGTGAGGGGTGTGGGGGGCACAGGGCTGACGCCCCAGGAAGAGCCAGGAGCTCGGGAGGCTGTGCGAGGTCAGGAGCCGGGGCGCCCCGTGCCCAGCCTGGCCCGGGGGGCGGGTCACGGCAGCCGGCACCTTCCCCGAGGCCGGTGCCCACGACGTCTGAAATGCCACCGTGGCTGCGGGCTGCTCTGCCCGGCCCCTTGTCCCAGTTCCAAAGCGGCTCTTTCTCTTTAAAATGCCGCAGAGACAATAAAATGGGAGTCCCACCCTCGGGGGTCCCGGGACGTGCTGTGGCTAACGCGGCCCTGCGACCGGCTGTGGCCTCCGGTGGGGGAAACGGAGGCACCGCGGCGACCTCCCTGCGGGAGGGGAGGAAGGCACCTGTGCGCCCGCCCGCCCAGCCCTGGCCTCGCCTCCCTGCCCAGCTGCCCGCCCTGCAGAGCCCGCCCCTGGCCACCAGGAGAACGTTGGCCAAGCCTTAGACTCTGTGCCACCAACTCCATGGGGCTCACTCCCAGGCGGGAGGTGGGTGGGGGTCCTGCCAGCCCCGCCCCCCCCACGCCCAGTGGTCACTTGGATGTTGGTCATCTGTGGAAGTCCACCCCACGCCACCGCCACTGGGCTGGCCTCTGAAAGCCCCAGGTGGTCCTGGCCTGCCCTGACCCTCCTCTGCCCTGACCCCCCCTCTCTGCCCTGACCCCCCTCTGCCCTGACCCCCCTCTGCCCTGATCCCCCTCTGCCCTGATCCCCCTCTCTGCCCTGACCCCCCTCTGCCCTGACCCCCCTCTGCCCTGATCCCCCTCTGCCCTGATCCCCCTCTCTGCCCTGATCCCCCTCTCTGCCCTGACCCCTCTCTGCCCTGACCCCCCTCTGCCCTGACCCCCCCCCTCTGCCCTGACCCCTTTTGCCCTGACCCCCCTCTGCCCTGACCCCTCTCTGCCCTGATCCCCCTCTTAGCCCTGACCCCCCTCTGCCCTGACCCCCCCTCTCTGCCCTGACCCCTCTTTGCCCTGACCCCCCTCTGCCCTGACCCCTCTCTGCCCTGACCCCCCTCTTAGCCCTGACCCCCCTCTTAGCCCTGACCCCCCTCTTAGCCCTGACCCCTCTCTGCCCTGACCCCTCTCTGCCCTGACCCCCCTCTGCCCTGACCCCCCTCTTCCCTGATCCCCCTTTGCCCTGACCCCCCTCTCTCGGCCTTTGCAGTTCTTCACCTGCCTGGTGATCCTCTTTGCCTGTGAGGTGGCCGCCGGCATCTGGGGCTTTGTCAACAAAGACCAGGTGAGCTGGGCCCTGGGGATGGCCAGCCCCAGCTGGGTCCTCAGGGGGAGGGAGCAGCACCCCCTGCCAGGTTGGGGGACAGTCAGGCTGCAGGTGCTCTCAGGGCTCCTCCTGGGGCCATGGAGGGCTTTCGCGGAGATGGCCTGGGTGGGCTGGGGGCTGGGTCTGTCCTGCGGAGCCCGCGAGGCCGGGCCCTCACTCTCGGGGCTCCCCTCCCCAGATCGCCAAGGACGTGAAGCAGTTCTACGACCAGGCCCTGCAGCAGGCGGTGGTGGACGACGACGCCAACAACGCCAAGGCCGTGGTGAAGACCTTCCACGAGACGGTGCGGGCCGGGGTCGGGGCGCTAGGGACGGGGCGGGGGAGGCGGGGGGCTGGGGTTGAGTCTGGCCTCAGCTCCGACCTTGGGAGCAGGAGGGACCTGGCAGCCCCGCTCCTCAAGGACCGTGGGCCCCCCTATAAGCCGGAGGTGGGGGGAGAGGGGAGGCTCCTCTGGGACCTGTGGCCCTTGGTGTGGGGATCCGATAGGCCAGGCCAGCCGGGGTGCTGCGGTCTCTGAGCAGCAGAGCTGAGCAGGAGGGGACCTTCCCAGGCCCTGCCCTCGCCCACGCCCAGCGGGTCCTTGGCCCTCCCCTCGGGTCGCTGCCGCGTGCGGGCTGACCGTGGCCGCCCTCCGTCTCTGCAGCTCAACTGCTGCGGCTCCGACGCGCTGACCTCCCTGACCACCTCCATCCTCAAGAACAACCTGTGTCCCTCCGGCAGCACGCTGTTCACCAACCTGGAGGTGAGTGGGCCCTGCCCGCCCCGGTCCCGGTGGTGCCACGCTGGGTGCCGAGCCCACGGGGAAGGGGACTGTGCACCCGGTCTGGTTCCTGACGGGGCAGCTCTGCGTCCCACTGCCAGAGCTGGAGGGCACCCTGGCTTCCGGTCAGCGCCCAGGTCCTGCTGCGGATTCCGAGTGGAAGAGGGCGCAGCACGCTGCTTCCACGTTTGTTTTAAAATAGGTTTTATTGATTTGAGAGAGAGACAGAGAGACACACACACCGGCCGGCTGCCTCCCGCACGCCCCACACGGGGGACCCAGCCCGCGGCCGGGGCCTGTGTCCTGGTGGGGAATCGACCCGGGACCTCCTGGTTCCTAGGTGGATGCTCAACCCCTGAGCCTCTTGGTCTGAAAACCTCTGTCAGACCCAACACGGCAGAGGCCTGTTCTGAGGGGCAGGGGAGCGCCCCCACCCCTGCTCTCTGTGCAGTGACCCTGCTGTGTTGCTGGGGAGGAGGGGGAGGGGAGGATTGGCACGCCTGACACCCCGCCCCTGCCCCCCGCAGGCGGACTGCCACCAGAAGATCGACGACCTCTTCTCCGGGAAGCTGTACCTCATTGGCATCGCGGCCATCGTGGTCGCCGTGATCATGGTGAGTGGGCGGGTGGGTGCCGGCCCCCCAAAACCGGGAGGCGGGTGCTGACGCCCCCCCCAAAACCAGGAGGCGGGTGCTGACGGCCGCCCCCCCCAAACCGGGAGACGGGTGCTGACAACCCCCCCCCAAACCGGGAGGCGGGTGCTGACGACCCCCCCCCCCCCATCCCTGCAGATCTTCGAGATGATCCTGAGCATGGTGCTGTGCTGCGGCATCCGGAACAGCTCCGTGTACTGAGGCCCCGCCCGCCGGCCGCCCGCTGCCCGAGGCCTGGACGTCCCCAGGGGCGGGCATCGCCTTGTAGATAGCCTGCCCGGTATTACTCTGCTACACTTCTTAGCTTTTTTACTTTGGAGGATTTGCTCCCCATTATCTTTCGGGGCTGACAGCTCCTGTAGGTGGCATAGGAGTAGGCCTTGGGGACCGCAGGGCAGGGTCCCCTCTGCTGCTGGGGCCCCGGGGGGGCTCTGCCTGCTCAGCCAGGCCTCTGGGGTCGGGGCTGAGAGCACCTCCCGCCGCCCCCACAGGCTCCGCCTTTTTTAATCCTGTTCCCTTCCTGCCGCCGGCCTCAGCGCTGGGTCTGTGAGCAGCCTCTGCCTTCGACGCACCTGTCCTTTCTAATGCGGCACCTTCCGTTGTAACTACACCTTGAAAGTCACTCAATAAAGGAGGAGAAACTAGGCATGTAACACGCCACCGCCTGCCTGTGCCGCCGTGTGAGGTCGGGGTGTGGGGGCCCCAGGGAGGGCAGGAGCTTGGCACGGGGCTCAACTCTGTGGTCCTTGCTGGGCCCAGGGGTGCTGCCCACCCGTTGGGCGGTGATGGGGGCCTGGGGAGCGCCCCATATGCCCCCAGAAACATCCTCCCCCAACCTCACCCCACCCCCACCCCTGTGCACCCGGCCTGGGGGGGGCTGGAGGTGCTGAGCTGGGGCGGCCTCTGCAAGACCCGCCTTCCCCCTCCTGCCCCTCCCAAGTCTCCTGCCTGCCCGCCGGGGTGCCCAGAGGAGCTGGGTGGCTCTGGCCAAGCAGCATCTTGCAGGGCTGGAGGGGGCGTCCACCCTCCGACCACAGCGGACTCAGGCCAGCGCGTCCTGCCGCAGGGCTGCTGGCTGCGGGGACGCTGGGGACGGACCGGGCTGCTGGCCGTCACCGTGAGCCTCAGGCAGGCTCCCACCATGTGTACGTTAGATGGACCCGAGGCCAGACAGCCTGGCCGTGGATCCCGTGGGCGGCCTCGTTGGGGGCTGATTCTGGAAACTGGCCCGGCGGGGCCGCCATGCGGAGCCCTGGGGCCTCGGCAGGTCTGCCCTCCGCAGCCTGTGCCCGTCGGGCCGGGTGGGAGGGCAGATGGCCCAGCGCTGGAGGCCGTACGTCCTGCAGTGACCCGGACCCAGTGCTGGGGCAGGCGTGGGGGCCTGGGGATGAGCCGTCCAAGGGTGCGGGGAGGACGGGCGGGGGGTGCAGGGAGGACCGGCCGGGGGTGCAGGGAGGATGGGCCGGAACCCGCACTCCCGAGGCGCCGGGACAGAAGCCCGGGGAGGGCGCGAGGGGGCAAGGTCCCCGCACTTCGAGGGCAATACGCGGGGCCACGCGGCCTGTACCCGGGGGCTGCCATCCGCTTCGGGTGCCCCTCCTGAGCGGGATGCCCCGGCTGCCGCCTGACCTGACCGCCCAATCCGGGCCCAGAACCCTGGAAGGCGCGTCGGTCACTTCCGGCCAGGACCGGAAGTCCGCGAACGGCGCCCGCCTCGCGCTACGACGCACTTCCGGCCTGAGGGGCCGCTGTCCTCACGGCCTCCAGTAGGGGGCGCTAGGGCCTCGGTAACAAGGCGAAGGCCTTTAGCCCTCGCGCGTTCTGAGAGTTCGCAGTCCCCACCCCTAACCCCTCTAATCAATTCCGGGTCCTTTTCGCGAGCCAGTGACGCCATTTCCGGGGATGGGAAGGCTAGGAAGAGAGCACAAGAGTAATGATTACATGTCCCGACAGGCCTCGGGAGTAGCGGCCCAGTGCCTGGTGGGAGATGTAGTTCATCGGGCACAGCAGCTGCGGCGCTCGGCCGGCGAAGGACTCGGTTTCCCAGAGGGCCGAGCACGACGCAAGATGGAGACGGCCGGGCCGCGGTAACCCGCAGGTTTGTGCTGAGCGCGCACGGCGGCGCGGGCCCGTGGCCCCTCGGGGGGCGCCTGCGTCTCCCGCGCCTCCGGCCCTGGCCCTCGAGTCTCGTGAGGCCCGGGCCGCGGCCCCCGAGACGCCGGCCTCGGGAGGGGAGAGCCTGCTGCGCACGGGCCGGGCTGCGGGGGGAGGTGCACGGAGCCGGGGTCCGCGGCCCGGACGTGGCGGCGCTGCCCTCCTCCGAGCTCCTCCCGCTCTCGGTTCTCGGAGACCGCCCCCCCTCCGCCCCGACTGTCCCGGCGTCTGTCCGCGCCTCCCGGGCGGCGTGGGCGGCGTGGGCAGCTCGGAACCGGCTCCGCCGACAGCGCACCGTGCGCCCCGCGGACGCCGCGGCGGGTGCGACGTCCCTGGGAGGCGGGTCGGAGATGGAACCCTCGCCGCGCTGGGCTCGTAGCGGGGCGGGCGGCCGAGAGCGGTGCCGGGGGCGAGTCTGGCCCCGGGAGGGGGGGCGGGAGACGCGCCCCCGGAGCCGCAGGGACTGGCCTCCGCCCCGCGGGGCTCCTGCAGGTGCAGGTCGGCGCCCTGTTCCTGAGCCGGACCCTCCGACGCCCGGGACGTGGCCGCAGACACCGGGGGGGGCTCGCGGGCAGCTCCCCGCCGACAGGAGCCCCGTCCTGCGGGCCGGCGGGTGGGGAGGGCCCGAGCGGAGCCCGGGCTGCTTGGGGCCGCGGGCTCCCCCCCTTCCCCCCGCCCCGTCCTCGCTGCATTTGGACTCAGCCTTGGGGTCTGGGTGCGCGGCCCTCCCCCGGCCTGTGGGCGCTGAGTGAGCTGGCGGTCCGAGGCCCCGAAACCCGGCCTCTGCCGCTCGCTGGTCGTGGCGCCACTGGGCACATTCACTGTCTGACGTCCACCCCCCCTCCCCCCCAGCCTCCCTGGAGCAGCTGGAGCAGGTGGAGCAGCTGGAGCAGCTGAGCAGGTGGAGCAGCTGAGCAGGTGGAGCAGCTGAGCAGAGCCGCGCAGGGGTCTTCGTGTTGAGGACACAGCCCGCCTCTGGCCGCGGGGCTCGGGCACCGGCACCGGGCACCCAGGAAGGTGAGGAGAGGACGTTTGGGGAGGGTGGGCCCTGGCAGGGCTGAGCCCGGGCCTCACGCAGTTTGGGTCTAGGTGTGCGGCCCAGGACGCATGGCGGAGGTGGGGGCCGGCGAGCCCTCCCCTGGCCTGGAGGTCGAGCAGGGGACGGAGTACGACGTCCTGTCTCCGCCCACCGTCTCCCTCAGCGACTCCGACTCGGACTCCGACCTCAGCTGGCCCGGCAGCGCCCCGCTGGAGGCCCTGACCCCCGAGCGGCTGCCCGGGGAGGCCCAGGGGGACTCGGGCCCCGACAGCCCCCCCTCGTCGCCCAGGGGCCCCCCCGCCGCCGCCGTGCAGCCGTTCCACCTGCGGGGCACCAGCAGCACCTTCTCTCAGCGCAGCCACAGCATCTTCGACCGCCTGGAGGGGGCGGCCAGGCAGGCGCTGCCCCCCGAGGGCCCGGCGGGCCTGGGTGACGGCGGGGGCTTCAAGCAGCCCCGGGTGCCCTCCAGCCGGCCCCGTCAGAGCCTCGTCCCCCCGAGGGTGCCCCCCGTGCCCGACTACGTGGCCCACCCCGAGCGCTGGACCAGGTACAGCCTGGAGGACGTGGCCGAGGCCAGCGAGCAGAGCAACCGGGCGGCCGCCCTGGACTTCCTGGGCTCCCCGCGTGGGGCTGCGCCTGGCAGCTACGAGCCCTCCTTCAACCAGGACCCGTCCAGCCGCGGGGAGGGGAGGGTCGTCTTCTCCAAGCCCACCCGCGCCGAGGCCAGGCCCGCCAGGCCGGAGAGGAAGAGGGTCCTGCCGGAGGCGGGGGGCCCCGTGGAGCTGGCGCACCTGGCCAGGCCTGGGAGCCCGGAGGCTGAGGAGTGGGGCGGCCCCCACGGGGGCCTGCAGGAGGTGGGCGTGCCTGAGGGGGCCCCCCACAGTAGGCCGGCGGCAGGCCCCCCGGCGGTGGAGACGGTTGGCTTCCACGGCAGCAGGAAGCGGAGCAGGGACCACTTGCGGAGCCAGAGTGCGGCCCCCGAGGCCCCCGGTGCTGAGGGCTGACAGCGAGACGGCCCCCAAGTCAGGAGCCCCACCCCGGGGGCTGGGAGCCAGGCGGGCAGCCTGTAGGAGGCGCGTGGCCTGGTTGGGCTCAGGCAGTGGCTTTGGGGCTGGGACCTTGCCAAGGGGACTGGAAGCTGGGCCTGCGGTGCCCCTGGAGGAGCAATAAAGGTTTTGGGTTTTACTCGGGCTCCGTGTCGCTCTGAACCCGCCCCCACCCGGGACTGGGCGGCGGGACCTCCGCTCGCAGGCCCCCCGAGCACGCTCCCACGCGAGCCTCCCGCGGCCTCGGGCTCAGAGGTCCGAGTCGCCCTGCGTGTGCAGCGGTGGGTCTTCCCGAGGGACTGGGTGGCTGGCCTCGCCTCGCATGGGGGCGGGGGCGCCTTGACCCCAACCCACGGCCAGGGAGCCTTTCTCAGGGCACACGGTCCACAGCCCGGCGACCCGAATGCCTCCCAGGGCCACGGGTCTGGGGGGCCACCCGGGTGAGGCCTGTTCTCCAGGCTCCGTCCCCGGGGAAGCCGCCTTCAGGGGGGACGGTGTCCTGGGCTGCCCCCGGGCCGGACTCACTCCAGCCTCCCTGAGCTGCTGGGGGCGCGGGCGGGAGCCGACAGGCACAGGCAGACACCACAGCACGTCAGAGCCGGTCACTTTCTTAGCAGGTGGGGCTGGGTAGGGGTTAGGGGCTGGTGTGGGCCCCGAGGCGGGAGGCGGGTGGGCTCGGTGCACGCTCGCTGTCCTGGCGCAGGCTGGCGGGCGGCTCTGAGGCTCCTTTTGATGAAGCCACTGGGGGGGCGGGGCGGGCACAGTGTGGGTTGGACCTGGGATAACTCGCCAAGGGCCGTGGCCCCCCACCCACCCCGTCTGGGCCTAGGGCTCCGGGAGAGGGGGCCCGTGTGCTGACGGTCCAAGTGGCTCAGGTGTCCGAGAGCAGCGGGCTGGCCTCTGGGTGGTCTCTGCTCCCCCGGCCCCTCCACGCTCAGCAGGGGCCTGCCGGCTCCCCATGGCCAAGTTCCAAGAGTCTGGGGGTGGGGTGGGGAGGGCTGCTCACCGCAGTGCCCAGGGAGGGAGGGGGAGGGGCCGAGTGGAGGGAGAGGTGACTGCCCGGGAGCCTGGGACCCCTCAGGGGCTGTGAGACCACCTCAGGCCTGGCTGGGTCAGGGGCTTGGCCAGAGGGCATCTCTGCACCTCAAAGGCGGGGCAGCAGGGGGCAGGGACAGGGCCTCCCAGACACACTTACTGTGGTGGGCACTGCCCATGGGCAGCCTGTCGGCCACGGAGGCCAGGAGCACCGTGCAGTAGTTGACCTGCCAGAGGGAGAGGCGTGAAGGGGAGCCCCGGGCCGAGCCCCAGGACCCTCCCCGCCCTCTCCTGCCAGGACCCTGCTGCCTGGGACGCCCCCCGGCTGCACTCGGAGGAAGAGGGCCGGAGGCAGCTCCAGGGGTGTGTCGAGTGGACAGGATCCCTCTAGGGAGGGCCCCCTGCTCTAGGCGATGGTTGGGCAGGGGTGCTGAGTGCAGCCTGGGTGCGGCGTTAGCCTGGAGGGGCAGGGTCTGGTTGGCAGCCCACCTGTGACTCCAGGCCCCGGATGCGTTTCTCCTGCTCTCTCAGCCCCCCGAGCTGCTTGGCTATGACGTCCACCCTGTGGCAGAGCAGGGACAGCAGGCACCGTTGGCCACAGGGCCTCTGAACCGGGGCTCTCCCGCCCTCCCTCGTCCTGCCACCCAGGCCCTTTGGGGTGGGCGGGGGCCGCTGAGGCCTCTGGTCCCGAGTCAGGGTGTTCTGGCCGTGCCCCCGCCTCATCTGGGTGCACACAGCGCTGCTGCGCCCTCCAGGGGGCAGGAATGGCCCACCCGCAGGCAGGCAGGCACCGAGGGCTCAGGGAGGTCTGGGGGGCACCACCTGGGGCACCTGGGGAGGCAGGCGAAGGGCAGGCTTCCGTTCGGAGACCCCGGAGCAGGGAGGACACCACACAGGGCCCTGTCCCCCAAACACGGGGCAGGCAAGGCCCCAGAAGAGCCCTGTTCGGGCCAGGAGGTGGGTGCGGGGCCCTCGAGATCCGCCATAGCCCACGCCTCTCTCCAGCCTCAGCGTCCCAGCTCGTCCTGAGTGCAGGGGCCGCGGCGCCCGCGAGCGGCCCCTCTCCGGCCGCCTGGCACCTGTGGGCGGTCCTCCGCAGCACCTCCGCCTCGCTGTCCCTCCTGCTGCGCTCCAGCCGGCTCAGGTGGCTCTCCTTCCGCACCGCCTCCCACGTCACCATCTTCTGGTCCAGGGGCTCCGGCAGGTCTCTCTCTGGGGAAGCGGGGCGGCCGAGGGCTCGACACAGCCAGGTGGGCCTTGGCAGGGAGCCGGGGCAGCTCCGCCGGATCCCGCCCAGGGGTGCCACCCGCAGGCCCTCCCAACCCCCCCCCATCAGTGCAGCCGCGCCCGGGGCCCCCCCCCGGCTCAGCCTGTGCCAGCTGCCCCTCCTGCCCACCGGCGGCCTCACCCAGGCGTGCCCGCTTCTGCCCCGCCTCCTTCTGGAAGACCCTCCTGAGCACCAGGCCCAGGTGGCTGAGCAGGATGAAGGGCGGGGCCAGGGCGGGGCGCTCCTGGTACTCCACGATGAGGTGGTAGCGCTGGAACCTCCAGAACATGTCCGCGTTGCCCTGCACCATCTGGAAGGTGTAGCTGCAGGGCCCGGGCGGCTGAGCGAGGCTCTCAGAACCCGAGCCCCCCTCCCGATCGGCTCCAATCACTGGGTCCGGGGGGGGGGGGTGTCTAATGTGGGGTTCACTCATCCGGGTCTTCCACTGCCCCCGCTGCCGCCCCGACACCTCCAAACCCTCGGCCTCCAAAGGCCCTGGCCCTGCTGGTGTGAGGGGCGGCCCCCGGGGCAGGGGTTTGGGAAAGCCTCTCCCACACCCCTCCCTGGTGCGGGGCGGGGGCAATCTCGGGGTGACCGCCCCCCTCCAGGCCTCTCCCCGTGGGGCCCAGGTCTGGGGGTGACCACCCCCTCCAGGCCTCTCCCCGTGGGGCCCAGGTCTGGGGGTGACCGCCCCCCTCCAGGCCTCCCCCTGTGGGGCCCAGTTCCTGAGTCCCGGGCACCTGAACATGGCGATGAGCAGGTTCATGAGCAGCACGTTGGTGACCAGCAGGAAGGTGACCAGCAGCAGGATGACCAGCCAGTTGGCGTAGAGATTGGGGCAGGCGGGTGAGCCCTCTGGCAGCAGCGGGTGCACCGAGCAGTTCACACGGGCTTCTGAAAGGGGAGGCTGCTGCTGGGCGGGCGGGCGCGCCAGAGCTTCCTGGGTGGCTGGGGGACCCCCCACCTGGCGCTCCTGGAAGCCCCATCACCGGACACCCCAGGCCAGGCCGCGGCCACGGGAAGCACAGGCTCTGGGGGCAGAGGCCCCGTGTCTGCTCCGGGATGAACGCTGCCCCCCCCCCCCCCCCCCAGGCTCGGCTCCAAGCCGATGGGATGGGGAGCTGGCAGGAGCAGTCCCCGGGCAGGACTTCTCGGCTTTTCTGACACCAATTCCCGTCGGGGGAGCACATCTGGGACGGGCTGGGCTCCCGCCCTGGGCAGAGGCGGCCGTGGGGGTCCCAGGTGCCAGGCCCTCGGTGGGCAGCCTGTGGGGGCGTGCACGATGGGTGGACCGTTCGCAGGTGACACGGAGGTCTCTGTGCCGTGTCCCCACCACTGCACGCGTGGGGGGCTGGGCTTGTTCCGTGGGCCGTGCCCTCACTGCGCCCCCCTCCTTTCTCCCAGTGACCTAGGGGCAGCGCAGCGACCTCCCTCCTGCCCCCTCTCCTTCCGGCTGGTTCCTGATCCCGCTCCCTGCCGGTTCCCAGGGGCCGCAGCCCGTGGAGTGTTTGTGAAGCTGTAAATCTCGATGAAAGCGGCTCCGGGTAATGAGGCCGGAGCTTCCTGGCTCACCCAGGCGCCGCCAGGCCGGGCTGCAAATTAACTCGTCGCCGTCACAGCTCAGCCCCGGCTCCCCCCGCCTGGCGCCGAGAGCAGGGAGGCTGCCCGAGCCTCAGTTTCCCTCTCGGCCCTCCTGTCAGTGAATCACTGCCCCCACAGCCTGGCGGGCTCCCCACAGTGGCCGGGGTTGCTGAGCCCGCGCCCTGATCCCCGTCCCTTTCCCCTGCGGGCGGGTCTGCCCAGCACGGCGGCAGGTCCGGCCTCCCCAGGGGGCCCCATGCCACACCTCTTCCCCGGACCAGCCTGTGCTGGGACAGGCGGCCAGGGATGTGGTCACGGGCTGGAGTGCCCCCCGCACACTGGAGGGGCCCCCTCGCTCCCCTCCTGCCTGGGGGTCGTGGCGCCGTCCCCCAGCCGGGGCCATGGCGAGGGCAGCGGGTCTGCTGAGCTAATGGCCTGGAAAACGAGGCTGCGGGTGAGCAGACACGGAGGAGGTGCAGGGCCAGGAAAACAGCCCGCAGAGCCGGCTCTCGGGCGCCAGCTGGGGGCACGTCCCTGACGCGGCCTCCCCTTCCTGCCCGACTGCGCTTCCATCACGCGCCTTCCTCTGGGCAAACATTTACCGCACGGCTCTGCCTCATTAGCTGGAAGGTCAGGGTCAGCCTCTGCGACCCAGTGAGCCCGTGACAGCCCGGGAGTGCCCTCGGGGGCTGGTGTCCCGGGCCCTCCCCTGGCACCTGGCTGCAGCCCACCTTCGTCCAGGGGCCGGCCCTGTCCCCCCTCTCCTCCCTCACGGACGCCAGCCACCCCAGGGCCTGTGCTGCTGTCCCGGTCCCCACCCCAGTTTCTCCTGCAGCTCAGCCAGGCAGCTCTGTCCCCACCTGGTCCCTGTTGTGGGAAATGCTCAGAGCCTCAGGCCCCCGCCAGGCACAGGGGCCAGCCCCCCACCTCAGGGAAGGCGCACAGTGGGTGACCCTGGGAGAGGGAAGGCGCACAGGGGGTGGCCCTGGGATGGAGGCCTTTCCAGCAGGCGGGCATGGGCCGGTGGGGGGGGGCCTGGGTGGGGGTGACAGGAGACTCGCTGCCCAGTGGGTCGTGCAGGAGGGCGGACGCCCAGGTTCGTGGGGCCAGCCAGCGGAGCCCAGACTCCGGCCATGGTCAGGGCGGGCTGGGGTGGCCTCCGCTGCTTGCACACCTGTCCCCTGCTCGGCCTGCACAGAAAGGCCGCCCCGCAGGAGACCAGCCCTGGCCACCTCCAGGCCTCCTGGTGTCTGTCTCCAGCCCAGGCCTGAGGTCGGGGCTGTGCCTGCCCTGGGCGTGTGCAGGGGCCGAGGGCCGGCTCAGGACGTCCCTGCTCGGCCAGCTCCGGGCTGGTCTCGAGGAGGAACCTGGTAACCTGGTCGCAGTGCGACTGCCCCCGGGCTGGTGCTCACCGTCGATCTCGTCCAGGGGGATCTGCCCGAAGATCTGCAGGTAGGGCCGGTAGAGCACGCGGCGGAACACCCACTCCAGGCGGCCGTCGTGGGGGTGCAGCAGCGCCTGGGTGGCCACGCCGTAGGCCACCAGCCACACACTCAGGAAGAAGAGGAAGAAGAAGACGTCCTTCATCTGGGGCGGGAGGAGCGTCGTCAGCCCAGGCCAGCTCGCCCTCCCCCCGGGACGGGGCGCAGGCCAGGGCGCACCATTCGCTCCACGATGATGATCTTGGGGCCCAGCTGCTTGTGGATGGCAAAGATGTGGATGAGGCGAAGCGTGAACACCATGAAGTCGATGGCGAGGACCGTGCGGCCAGCCTCGAACGCCGAGGGCAGCATCCTGCGGGCACGGCGGGCGGCGGGGGCTGCTGGTGCCAGAGGGCAAGGGCCCCCAGGACAGCCCAGGCGTTGGGGGAAGCGGGGTTCCTGAGGGCGGCCCTGCCCCCTCCCCCTCGGCCACCCCTTGGCCCCCAGACCTGCAGGTGACGCCCACGAGGAACAGGAAGATGGCCACCATGTCGCACTTGTTCCAGTTGTCCTCAACGTAGAGCATGAGCTTCTTCCCCAGCTGCGTGTCCTCGTCCGTGAAGAAGCCCTGGGGAGGGCAGGCAGGCCCCTCGCTGCACGCCGCCCCGACCAGCCGGGGCTCGGTCTGGAGCTGGGATCGGGGCTCGGTCTGGAGCTGGGATCGGGGCTCAGGGCTCGGGGCTCGGTCTGGAGCTGGGATCGGGGCTCAGGGCTCGGGGCTCGGTCTGGAGCTGGGATCGGGGCTCAGGGCTCGGGGCTCGGTCTGGAGCTGGGATCGGGGCTCAGGGCTCGGGGCTCGGTCTGGAGCTGGGATCGGGGCTCGGGGCTCGGTCTGGAGCTGGGATCGGGGCTCGGGGCTCGGTCTGGAGCTGGGATCGGGGCTCGGGGCTCGGTCTGGAGCTGGGATCGGGGCTCGGGGCTCGGTCTGGAGCTGGGATCGGGGCTCGGGGCTCGGTCTGGAGCTGGGATCGGGGCTCGGGGCTCGTTCTGGAGCTGGGATCGGGGCTCAGGGCTCGGGGCTCGGTCTGGAGCTGGGATCGGGGCTCAGGGCTCGGGGCTCGGTCTGGAGCTGGGATCAGGGCTCAGGGCTCGGGGCTCGATCGGGAGCTGGGATCGGGGCTCGGGGCTCGGTCTGGAGCTGGGATCAGGGCTCGGGGCTCGGTCTGGAGCTGGGATCGGGGCTCGGGGCTCGGTCTGGAGCTGGGATCGGGGCTCAGGGCTTGGGGCTCGGTCTGGAGCTGGGATCGGGGCTCGGGGCTCGGTCTGGAGCTGGGATCGGGGCTCGGGGCTCAGTCTGGAGCTGGGATCGGGGCTCAGGGCTCGGGGCTCGGTCTGGAGCTGGGATCGGGGCTCAGGGCTCGGGGCTCGGTCTGGAGCTGGGATCGGGGCTCAGGGCTCGGGGCTCGGTCTGGAGCTGGGATCGGGGCTCGGGGCTCGGGCTCGGTCTGGAGCTGGGATCGGGGCTCGGGGCTCGGGGCTCGGTCTGGAGCTGGGATCGGGGCTCGGGGCTCGGGGCTCGGTCTGGAGCTGGGATCGGGGCTCGGGGCTCGGGGCTCGGTCTGGAGCTGGGATCGGGGCTCGGGGCTCGGGGCTCGGTCTGGAGCTGGGATCGGGGCTCGGTCTGGAGCTGGGATCGGGGCTCGGGGCTCGGTCTGGAGCTGGGATCGGGGCTCGGTCTGGAGCTGGGATCGGGGCTCAGGGCTCGGGGCTCGGTCTGGAGCTGGGATCGGGGCTCAGGGCTCGGGGCTCGGTCTGGAGCTGGGATCGGGGCTCAGGGCTCGGGGCTCGGTCTGGAGCTGGGATCGGGGCTCAGGGCTCGGGGCTCGGTCTGGAGCTGGGATCGGGGCTCAGGGCTCGGTCTGGAGCTGGGATCGGGGCTCGGGGCTCGGTCTGGAGCTGGGATCGGGGCTCGGGGCTCGGTCTGGAGCTGGGATCGGGGCTCGGGGCTCGGTCTGGAGCTGGGATCGGGGATCGGGGCTCGGTCTGGAGCTGGGATCGGGGCTCGGGGCTCGGTCTGGAGCTGGGATCGGGGCTCGGGGCTCGGTCTGGAGCTGGGATCGGGGCTCGGGGCTCGTTCTGGAGCTGGGATCGGGGCTCAGGGCTCGGGGCTCGGTCTGGAGCTGGGATCGGGGCTCAGGGCTCGGGGCTCGATCTGGAGCTGGGATCGGGGCTCAGGGCTCGGGGCTCGGTCTGGAGCTGGGATCGGGGCTCAGGGCTCGGGGCTCGGTCTGGAGCTGGGATCGGGGCTCAGGGCTCGGGGCTCGGTCTGGAGCTGGGATCGGGGCTCGGGGCTCGGTCTGGAGCTGGGATCGGGGCTCAGGGCTCGGGGCTCGGTCTGGAGCTGGGATCGGGGCTCGGGGCTCGGTCTGGAGCTGGGATCGGGGCTCGGGGCTCGGTCTGGAGCTGGGATCGGGGCTCGGGGCTCGGTCTGGAGCTGGGATCGGGGCTCAGGGCTCGGGGCTCGATCTGGAGCTGGGATCGGGGCTCGGGGCTCGGTCTGGAGCTGGGATCGGGGCTCAGGGCTTGGGGCTCGGTCTGGAGCTGGGATCGGGGCTCGGGGCTCGGTCTGGAGCTGGGATCGGGGCTCGGGGCTCGGTCTGGAGCTGGGATCGGGGCTCAGGGCTCGGGGCTCGGTCTGGAGCTGGGATCGGGGCTCGGGGCTCGGTCTGGAGCTGGGATCGGGGCTCGGGGCTCGGGGCTCGGGGCTCGGTCTGGAGCTGGGATCGGGGCTCAGGGCTCGGGGCTCGGTCTGGAGCTGGGATCGGGGCTCAGGGCTCGGGGCTCGGTCTGGAGCTGGGATCGGGGCTCGGGGCTCGGTCTGGAGCTGGGATCGGGGCTCGGGGCTCGGTCTGGAGCTGGGATCGGGGCTCGGGGCTCGGTCTGGAGCTGGGATCGGGGCTCAGGGCTCGGGGCTCGATCTGGAGCTGGGATCGGGGCTCAGGGCTCGGGGCTCGGTCTGGAGCTGGGATCGGGGCTCAGGGCTTGGGGCTCGGTCTGGAGCTGGGATCGGGGCTCGGGGCTCGGTCTGGAGCTGGGATCGGGGCTCGGGGCTCGGGGCTCGGTCTGGAGCTGGGATCGGGGCTCAGGGCTCGGGGCTCGGTCTGGAGCTGGGATCGGGGCTCAGGGCTCGGGGCTCGGTCTGGAGCTGGGATCGGGGCTCGGGGCTCGGTCTGGAGCTGGGATCGGGGCTCGGGGCTCGGGGCTCGGGGCTCGATCTGGAGCTGGGATCGGGGCTCGGGGCTCGGGGCTCGGTCTGGAGCTGGGATCGGGGCTCGGGGCTCGGTCTGGAGCTGGGATCGGGGCTCGGGGCTCGGGGCTCGGTCTGAAGCTGGGATCGGGGCTTGGGGCTCGGGGCTCGGTCTGGAGCTGGGATCGGGGCTCAGGGCTCGGGGCTCGGTCTGGAGCTGGGATCGGGGCTCGGGGCTCGGTCTGGAGCTGGGATCGGGGCTCAGGGCTTGGGGCTCGGTCTGGAGCTGAGATCGGGGCTCAGCGGCGGGGACGGGCCCACCACTCACCTGCCGGACCTCCTCCAGCACCAGGGTGAAGACCCAGAAGTAAAGGGTGACCTCAGGCCCTGACGGCCCCTGGGGGGGCGGCCTGAAGTCCCCCAGCAGGACGTAGGTGAACAGGAAGAGGAAGGCGAAGTACATGACCACGTTCCCCAGGAACACGGTCACGGGGGCGCCCCAGAACTGCCGCCAGCGTGTGGGCAGGAAGGCCGCCCGGGGGTCTCGGCGGCCCTGCATCCTCCGTGCCTCCGCCGGCTCCCCCAGCCTGCTCCGCAAAGGGGGTCACAGCCAAAGGTGAGGCAGGGCCAGGGGCCCCGGGATACGCTGCCCCCCGGGCCGTCCGCCCACTCGCCCTCCAGGCCCTCACCCGCCGCCCGGGCTGTCGAGCAGGCTCTTCTCCGTGTCCAGGCTGTCCAGCTCCTGCAGGTCCTCCCGGCCCGTCTGCAGCGGGGCCTCCTCACTGCAAGCACAGGGCACCCTCAGGGCCATGGGAGGGCCTAGAGGTGCAGCCAGCAAGGGAATGTGGGGTACATGGAGAAGGCATGGGGGGCACGTGGGGCCTGCCTGGATGCTGGACTAAGAGCCCTCCCCCAGCGGCTCCGCCAGCCGCCGCCCACACACCTGAAGGCGATGAGGCCCGTGTAGAGCAGGCCCGGGCACAGGAAGGCGCCCAGCAGCCGCAGCACCGGCGTGCCCGCAGCCATGTCCCCCCACCAGATCCTGGTCAGGAAGGCCTGGAAGAGAGGCACCCTGCAGGCCCCTGCTCCTCTGCCCGTGCTGCGCCCGGTGCCAGGCACACCCTTCCGGGCTCAGCTGCAGCCCAGCCCTGCCTCCTGGGGTCTCTATCCTGGTGGGCGGGGACCTTCCGTGCGGGGTGTGTGTGTGGGGGGCCCAGGCTGGGGGCCAGGAGGGACGCACTGAGATAATGGCACTTCCACGGAGACCCCAGGTGTGGGCTGGCCCCAGGCACGGGGACAAGGGCCCACCCCACAGGCCGGGACGCGAGAACGAGGGGCGCCCGCTGTCCCCCGACACAGCCACTCACCTGCACCCCTTCGTGGGCGAAGAAGGCCTTGGTGTCGGCCTCGGTGGCCAGGTGCAGGCAGGTGGTGCGGCTCCAGGAGCGGGTGCGGCGCACGAGCAGGGCGAAGGCCCGGTCCTCGCTGTTGCTGTAGCACTCAGAGAAGAGGCCTGTGCAGGGGCCAGCGCTGTCGCCAGGCGCCACCCGCTGCCCCGGGGCTGTCCCCGTCCGCCCGCCCAGCCCTGTCTCCCCTCAGAACCTCGGGAGCCTCAGTCACCCTGGGGTCCCTCCCACCACAGGGCCTGCGGCGCCAGGTGTGGGCTGTGAGGTGGTCGCGGGCCCATCTCGGCCCTCGGTGGGGATGGCCAGGCCCCTGGGGGAGCCCACAGGCCGGGCAGGGCCTCACCCAGGGCCAGCTGCTCATAGGATGCCACGCGCGCGCTGCGGTCCGCCTCGGCCTCCGCCTCCAGGTGCGACATCTCTCGCAGGATCTTGCAGGCGACCAGCGCGGTGGCCACGCCCTCCTGGCCCTGCGAGACGGTCTGAGGAGGCTGCACGCCCCCTGCCCGCCCTGGGGCCCTGGGGGACCTGGGGACCCAGGCCCGGCTGTGGGGCCCCGTGGCCACCGCTCACCATGGCCCAGAAGTAGGTGGCCATCTCGTGGCGGCTCTGCAGCACGGCCCACAGGAACAGGTCCCGCCACGGGTTCTCGCTCCTCTGGCTCAGGTCCAGCTGCCACCTCTGGCCGGTGGGCCTCCGGGCCGGGCCCCGCTCCTGCAGGACGACGGGATGGGGGGTCAGCCTCGGGGGGCCCGGCCGCACCCCCTCCCCGCCCGCCCGCTCACCTGGTAGAGCCCGCGGCAGGCGTCGTGCAGGAAGTCCTTGAGCACGCGGGCCACCTCCTGCAGCGAGAAGGCGGGCGGCCCCGCAGGCGGCCCCCGGGCGGGCAGCGCGGGGCGGCCCTCCTCCAGCTTGCGCTGCAGCAGCGAGAAGAGCAGGCTCTTGGGCGACACGGCCCGGTACAGCTGCTGCAGCCGCCCGTACGTCAGGAAGTCGGCCACGTCCGCGCCGTGGTCCACGAAGAGCCGCACGAACTCCGGCTTGTTGCTCACCAGCGCGTCCATCATCGCCTCTTCCAGGTCGCAGGACTGCGGCCGCCGGGCCAGCCAGAGCGGGGGACATGGAGGGTGAGGGGCTGGGAGAGGGGCCTTCGGCACACCCTCCGTTCCCGGGCACCCAGCCTGTCCCTCTGGGAGAGCGGGTACGGCAGGCGGGCAGGGCTCAGGGCTCGGGCAGGGGTGGCCGGTCCTGGGGCTGTGGGCAGGCCCACAACCAAGGGCTGCTCAGCACCTCCCGTGGGGACAGGGGGGACCTGGGGGAGCCGAAGAACCACCTGTGCTCTGGTCCCCCCTTGGCGACCCCGGGGAGAATGGACCGTGGCCCTCAGGACGCCGCCCGCCCCAGGCCCTCAACAAGGTGCCTGCCCTCCCCTGGCCCCAGGCAGGGCACCTTCCACTCCACATCCCCGTTGAAGATCTCGCTCCTGGCGATGTCCACGCGGTCCCAGGCTACCGCCAGCTTGAGCTCGTCCAGGTAGTCCTGCGCCTCCTGGCTGTGGCTCCTGCAGGCTGCGGGCAGGCGGGCAGGGTGAGGGCAGCGGGCCCCTCCCGGGCTCTGCTCAGCCCGCTCCGCCCTCGGAAAACCGCGAGAGGGGCGCACCATTGCCCGTCCCCGGAGCCAACGCAGGAGCCTGGCAGGACGCCTGCCTGGGTGCGCAGGACTGGCTGCCAGCGTCAGCCCCCAGGCACGAGCTCATCTGCAGTAAAAAGCCCACCCAGCCTCCATGGCCACGGACCGGTCCATCGACACAACCCCTCCCTGCGCCTGGCGCCCCCGGGCCTCGGCGGGCGGGCTGGCTGCCGCCCTCACCTTTCACCAGCGCCTTGAGGATGACCGTGTCCAGCTCCGCGGAGCCCTCCTGCTCGAAGTCGTGCACGGTGAGCAGGTGCGGGCGGGAGGCGATGCTCTGCAGCTGAGGCCGGACACAGAGGTGGCCCATGGGAGGGGGCAGGGTGGGGCAGTGGGAAGGCCCTGGGCAGGGCGGGGCAGTGGGCAGGGCAGTAGGCAGGCCCTGGGCAGGATGGAGCAGTGGGCAGGGCGGGGCGGTGTGTGAGGCAGGGTCCCCAGGCCAGAGTGCCAGTTGCCACCCTGTGAGCCTGACACCTACGGGCCTGGCACAGAACCACTGCCAACTGGGGGGCTCGCTCCGGGACCCCTGACGCTGAACTGAGTTTGGGGCTTTGCATTAGAAGGGGCTGGGCGTCCGGGTGGGAAGGCGGCATGGAGCTTCCCCAGGGGCAGCCCCGCCTGGAGGGGTTCACAGGGGGAGCGGGGCCCCTCCCGACTGGGCTCTGGGCTCTGGGCTCCTACCAGCTTCGTCCAGTGCAGAATGTCCTCCCAGGAGAAATGCTCGCCCGGGAACTTCTCCTTAAACTGCTTCTCGGCCACCTGGGGCACCAGGAGGTGCGGCTGGGCCAGGAGGGCGGCCAGCACGTCGGCGATGCCCCCCGAGCCGGCCAGCACCAGCCACGGGGCGGCCTGCTCCACCGCCCTGGCCATCCTCTGCGGGCGCAGGGGGGACCCCGCGTCAGCTCCCGGTGCTCCGGGCGGGGGGGCCTGCGGGAGGCCCCGCCCCCAGGCTGCCCTACCTCCAGGGTGCCGGGGTCGCCGTTGACCAGCAGGCAGAGGACGGGGATCTCGATGCTGCCGGTGCCTGTGGGGAGCGCCCGTGAGGTCCTACCAGCGCCTGCCGGGTGGGGAGCCTCCGTGTTCCAAGCAAACGGCGGCCAGAGGCCTCCCGGCGACGCGAGGGCTGCAGGCTGACGCTGGGCCTGCACCTGAGGCCCCGTCACCCAGGACGAGGACCCCGTCTGCCTCCCCTCCCCGTGTCCAAGGGGCGCGCTGTGGCTGTTTACACACAGAGTGACGGACGCCAGGGCCGTGAGACCCAGGCCGTCCCCACACTGACCGAGGGGTAACGGAGGGCCTGGGGGCACCTGCCCCCCAACACGGGCCAGAAATGAGACTGCCCCCCGAGACCCGGGACCTGCGGGTCTGCCGGGCAGGAGGCTCCCAAAGGTGCCTCCTGATGGGCCGCAAGGACCATGGGCCCCGCTTCTCCCTTAAAGGGGCTCCGTGGGCAAAGGCCACAGCAGGTCTGTCCCATGTGTGAATAGCACTTCGCAATCCAGCTCCCAGAGGCCCCCGGCCTGTCACTGGGCGGCGCTGCCCCTGGTGGCCGCGCAGGGAACAGGCCTCCCGAAATGTGCAAATCTCACTTCTCCCGAAGCCTGAGCCCCAGCCCGAGCCTCTGGCCAGGGAGGCCCAGTGGACGCGGAGCTGCCGCGGCTCCTGGCAGCTGGTCCTCCCATCCCCGCCCGCCCGGGGGTCCTCCCATCCCCGCCCGCCCGGGGTCCTCCCATCCCCGCCCGCCCGGGGGTCCTCCCATCCCCGCCCGCCCGGGGTCCTCCCATCCCCGCCCGCCCGGGGGTCCTTCCAGTCCCGCCCACACGCTGTGCCCCGCCCCGGGCCCCGGGCCTCCTGGGCGCCCTCACCCCCATAGCCCGTCCTCTGCTCCGCGATGTGCTTCTCCAGCCTCAGCCACAGCTCCGTTGGCCCGTCCCCCGACCCGGGGGCGTCCGGCTCCACCAGCACGAAGTGGGAGTGGCTGTTGTCCAGGGCGCAGAGGGGGCCCTGGCCGCCGCTCTCATCCGCGGGGTAGTGGACAGGGCTGTGCTCCTGGGCCCCATGCACACGGTGAGGCTGGGCCCGGCTCTGCCCAGGCCCGTGCCCACCCTGGAGGCTGGGGGCGGGCGACGGGCCCCCCAGGGAGAACTCGGGCTGCAGGGCTCCACTCCCCAGGGGCTGCAGGGCGACTCCTAGCCCTGCCTCGGACAGCCCTGGGTGGGAGGGGTGCGCTCGCCCAGGGTCGCCAGGTTTGTGGCTAAGCCTGGCCTCTGGGCACCGTCCTGGCTGGGTCCTCAGAGCCCAGGCCCCTGCCCAGGTCTGTGCCCCTGCCCACGCCCTTCCCTGGGCGATGCTGCCACCTGCTGGCCGTGTGCTGGGCACAGGGCGCCCCGGGCTCTGTCCTCCCTCTGCCTCACAGCCCATCCTTGAGAGCACCTGCCGGCTCGCTCCCAGCCCGGAGCCCAGGGCGGGCCCGGCCCGTCCAGCAGGCTGGCCCGGGAGGGACTCGGACGCCCGCTCTCCAGTGCACAGCCAGTGGGGCGGACACTCACCTGGGCCTGGTCCAGAAGCTGGCGGTGCAGCACGCGGCCCAGCGAGGCGATGCCGACGGCCACCACGCGGGCCTCGGTGGACGTGCTGGCCAGCGAGTGGTCCCGCACCGCCTGCCCCACGTGCCGGGCGAGGCCCACGCGGAGCGCGCTGGTCAGGATCCAGGCGCCTGCGGGCGTGGGGGCTCACTGTGGCCGGCGGCCCCAGGCCCTCCCGTGGCGCCCTCCCACCGCCGGCACCTGCTGGAGCCGCCTGCCCGGGGCCTGGGGCCAGCGAAGGGGAGGGGCCAGGCTCTGTCCACCTCCCGGCCCTGGCCCTCTTTCTGCTGCAGTCGCTGCAGGGCTGCTGGAGCTGAGCCGCCCCGTCCCGGCTGGGCTTTCTGCAGCCCTGGCGCCTGAGCTGCCCCGGGGGTGTGATTCCGGCCCCAACCACGCCACCCCCCGCGGAGGCACCGTGGGCCCCGGGTGGAAACAGTTGCTGTCCCCCGGGGGCCGCTCGCTGGGGCCGGTGGGCCCAGGAGTGGAGGCCCAGGGGGAGGCTCTGGGCCTGGGGGGACCCTCAGCCCCTCGGCCGGACCCCAGGCCATGCGGAGGGGGGGCCGTGGGGGTCCCGGGCCGGAGCTGGGCCTCACCTGTGCTCTGAGCCGCCTTCACCAGCCCTTTGCGCAGCACGTCCCGCAGCCACGACTTCATGGTGACGGGCCGCTCCGTGCCCACCAGGGACACCACCAGGTTGGGGGCCGGCAGGTGCCACTCGGCCATCAGGAGGTCAAAGAGCACGGAGGGGGCCACGTCGCTGGGCACCTTCACAAACTGCAGGGCAGGGGGCAGGGCGGGGCGCTGGGCACGGGAGGGGGCACTGGGCACAGCGTGAGGGGGCTCTGGGCACGGGAGGGGGGTGGACAGTCAGCCAGAGGCCGGGTCTCCAGCCTGTGTGTGTGTGACCAGTGCGGTCCCATCCCCAGTCTGGGCCTTGCTCTGCCTTGAGGAGAGGCCAGGCTGGATGGGGGAGGGCTGGATGGGGGAGGGCTGGATGGGGGTGAGGGTTAGATGGGGGAGGGCTGGATGGGGGAGGGCTGGATGGGGGTGAGGGTTAGATGGGGAGGGCTGGATGGGGAGGGCTGGATGGGGGAGGGTTGGATGGGGGAGGGCTGGATGGGGGTGAGGGTTAGATGGGGGAGGGCTGGATAGGGAGGGCTGGATGGGGAGGGCTGGATGGGGGAGGGCTGGATGGGGTGAGGGTTAGATGGGGAGGGCTGGATAGGGAGGGCTGGATGGGGGAGGGCTGGATGGGGAGGGCTGGATAGGGAGGGCTGGATGGGGGAGGGCTGGATGGGGAGGGCTGGATGGGGGAGGGCTGGATGGGGGAGGGCTGGATGGGGTGAGGGTTAGATGGGGAGGGCTGGATGGAATGGGGCCCAGGTTCCCATGATTGTGTGGGGCTGGGTCGCAGGGTGTGGGGTGTGGGGTGGGCTTACCCTGCCTCGCTTCTTCCCAGACCCTCCGAATTCGATCTCGCCCCGGCACAGGCCTGGCCGCCGCCCGGTTCCGGCTCCCCCAGGGACGGTGGGGCGCCTCAGGCAAGGTGGGGACTCTTGGTCATGAGCCCCCGCCATGTCCCCCCAGGTGTGTCCTGGCACCTGCAGACGGGCCCTCTGCCAGGTGAGTCATGGGGCCAGGCCTCCACCAGGGCCTGGGGCTCTCTGAGCCGCGTGTGCGTGTGACCGCGGAGGCAGAGAGGGGCGCCCGGGCCCCCAGAACCGGCAAAGGCGGGAAGGCCGTCCTGGGTGCGGCCTGCGACACCCCCATGTGGGACCTCCGGTTCCAGAACCCGGAGAACCAGTTCCGTTGCGTTCAGATGCCCGGTGTGTGGTTGGGGTGATGGCCACGGCGGGGCACTCAGCTCCCCACTCGGCGGCCTCGGGCGGGCGGGCCAGGCCCAGCTTGCCGGGCTGTGTGGCCACGGAGCCCCCCCCACCCCCCCCCGAGTCCCAGCAGCCGGGCCCCAGGGCTTTGGTACCAAGAGCCGGGGAATCTGGCCCTGGCCGGGTTGGCTCAGTGGACAGAGCGTCAGCCCGCAGACTGAAAGTCCCGGGTTCGATTCCGGTCAAGGGCATGTACCTGGTGGCAGGTCCCCGGCCCTGGTCCGGGTGCGGGCAGGAGGCAGCCAGTCGATGTGTCTCTCACATCAGTGCTTCTCTCTCCCCCTCCCTCCCACTCTTGCTAAAAATCAATGGGGAAGTATCCTCAGGTGAGGATTAACCAAAAGAAAGAGAAAAAGGAGACAAAGGAGCCACGGGCCCTGGGTGGGGAGGGCACGCGTCCCCGCTGCCGCCCAGAGCAGGGCTCAGGCCGCGCTGCTGCGGGGGGTCCTCACACCCTGGCTGGCGCGGGGGGACGAGGCCTTGTGGGGTGACCCGGGGCAGCCGTGACAAGGCCCCCACTCAGCACCCTGCTGTCCAGGGCCGCACCCTCCAGAGGCTCCAGGGGGGTCCTTCCTGCCTCTCCCGGCTCCTGGGGCTCCTTCGGGCTGCGTCTCTGCCCCCCCCCCTGCTCCCGTCTCTGCCCCCCCTCTGCTCCCGTCTCTGCCCCTGTCTTCAGTGGCCACCCCTGTGCCTCGGGTCCACCCCCTCTTCTCACAGGGATACCAGCCATCGCGTCCGTCCGGGCCCCCTCAGGACGACCTCCTCTGAGCTGCTCACGTGGATCAAGGCCCTCCCTCCAAGTAAGGTTACGGGTGGACATGAATGTGGGGGGACAGTCGTCAACCCCAATATACAGGCAGCGAGGTGGGGAGTGGGCTCCATGCAGGGAGGGTATGGGGGGGGCCAGGGTGCCCCTCACTCCCACCAGGCCCTGTCCTGCCTCCCCATCAGGGACTGCGCCCCAAGCAGGGGAGCTCGCTCTCTGCACCCCCTCCCGGGTGTGTGGGCGGTGGGCTCAGCGGCCTGGAGGACACCCGTGTGCTCACAGCCGGAGCCTCAGGCCGCTGGCGCGGGGGTCTGGTGGGACGGCCCCTCCTGGGGGGCCCGGGTGCTCCCAGGCCCCTCCTCACTGGGGGGCAGCTGCCTGGAGCAGGGGTGTGGAGGGCCAGTCTCGCCTTCCCTGGGGCCACAGCCAGCAGCCCTCACCCACCCCATGGCCTATGCCTGGCCCTTGGCTTCCGGGTCGGGCGAGGGGACACTGGGCGCACCATGGACACCAGGCAGATGGGCCCCGAGGGGAGGGGATGCAAATGGGCCGGAGGGGAGGGTATGCAAATAGGAGGGATTTGCATGAGCAGGTGTTCAGTTCCCAATGTCCCCTTGTTCCCGGAGTGGGGGGGAGGGGGCGGTGGGGCAGCCGGGGTCCGACATGCCCCCACTAGTACCTACCCCTATCCTGGGGGGCACAGGCCGTGTTCAGCCGCAGCCACCCCTCGTCCAGGCCACCAGGGAAGGGCCTGGTGTGGGCAGAGCCCTGCAGGGGACCCCAGCCCCTCAGCCCCTCTGGGCCCAGCCCCCCTCCCTGCGATGCAGCAGCCAGCACCGTGGCCGCTCCACCCAACGGTAAACTCGGGGGTCTCCCTGGAACGATCGTGGGCTCAAACTCAGGAGGGTCCTGAGGGCTTGCAGCCCCCCACCGCCCTGGTACACCCACCGCCCAGGTACCCCCACCGCCCAGGTACCTCCAGCCTCCCGCCCCACATGCCGCATCCAGGACCCAGGGTCGTGAGGCCGTGCCTCCCCTCCGTCCACCTGCCCTCCTGCCCAGGAGGAGGGCGCCCCACTCCTGCCCTCACCCGGGAGCTGACGGCCGGGGCACCTACCTGCCTGCCTTCTTCCCGGCGCCTGACACGCTGCCGCTCGCCAAGGAGCGGGTGGAGGCTGCCCACAGGACAGGCGCCTGAGCCAGGTCCGCTCCTCCTCTTCCCCGCCCACTGGCCCAGCCCCTGGGCAGCCAACGCCAGGACCAAGGTGGGGGCGGCGCCGTGTTCGGCACAGCCTGGCCTCCAGGCCTGCTTTGGCCAAAGCCGGGGAAGTGACCCATGGGGGGCAGGCTGCTGGGCCACTTCGCTGGCCATCGGGCCCCTGTGGGCTATGCCTGGGGGGCGGGGGAAGAGCGTGTCCAACCAGTGTCTCCCTGAGTCTCTGATTCCCACCCGGCCTCAGTTTACCTCTCCAACAAGTGGGCCCAGCTGGCTTCAGGGCGTGGGCCAGCGCCCATGGAGGACAGAGGTGCCCGCTCCCTCCGGGGTCCTGCTGAGCCACAGGCACTGGTCCCCGGGAGGGTCAGCACCCGGGAGGTGGCAGGCCTTGGGTGGCTGCTGGCCTGGGGACCTCCGCATGCCATCCCCTCAGGGGCAGGATGGGTGCCGGGCTGCCCTCTGGGTCCCGCAGTCCTGGGCTCCCTCCCCACAGCCTCAGCCTCCTCAACGGCCCTGGGCCGCAGTTTCTCCGAAACAATGGGGACCCCACCTCTGGGAGCTTGTGGGTAACACAGGGCAAGACCAGAGCTGCCCCTTCCCCAGAGAGACGCCCAGGCCCCTCCCAGAGGCCCCTGCCAGGGCCCCCTTGTCCGGAGTCGGGCAGGGGGGTGGGCACAGGGTCCGGCCCTGCCCTCCGGACTCCAGTGTCCTCGGGAGTCTGGCCCGGCAGCCACCAGAGGGCGCCCCTGGACCGCAGGCGGAGCCGGAGCCGGAGGCCCTGCCGGCTTTGTCCCCTGACACGGACTCGGTCAGTCCCACGGGGGCCACCTGAGGGTCATGCCCTCCGACAGCTGCCCCTGGCGCCCACCCAGGAGGGCGGCCGTCTGAGGCCCCGGAAATGGGACTCCAGGCCTGCGGCCCACAAGCCTCCGGGCGGGGTCTGAAGGGCAGAGGCTGATCTCGGGGACCCTGGCAAGGCCCGGGTGCTTCCCCTGCTGGCCTATGAGTCCTGCCAGTGTCGGGGCACGTGGAGAAGAGGGGTTCCCAGGCCTCAGAGACTTGCCCTTCCCTCCCTCTATTCCAGTCCTGCCCTCGGCCTCTGAACCCCCTCCCGGCCACCCCAGCCCAGAACCCGGCTGTGCTCCTCCCTGCCTACAGCCCTCCCGGCCCCCGGGGAGGACACCCTGGCTGACCCCACACTCTCGGGTCTTCTGCAGCCCCACCCCGGGGGCTCCGGGACCCAGCAGCCCCTCCTTCCCACCAGCCCCCCCCCTGCAGCGGTGCCTGATGGGGCCTCGTCCCCACAGCCATGGCCAGGGTCCTCTCCCAGGCGTGGCCCTCAGATCTCATGAGCCCTGGGTCCTGGTCTCCGACCTCGAGCCCAGGAGCCGACATTGGGAGGGGGAGGGCCGAGGGTGGCAGGAGCCTCTGGACTGAGTCCCGGCAGCCCCAGCCCCATGGCAGGGCCTGCAGGCGGCCACCCCTCCGCCCTGTGCCAGTCCTTCCCTCAGCCAGGAGGAGGCGCCCGCCCTGCCCCAGACGCGGGCACAGAGGCCCAGAGGCCAAGGAGGGGCTGAGCCCGGACTTGGCTCCCCCCCACCCACCCCCGCCCCCGCCACTTGGTCCCTGGCGGTTTCTGAAGGAGACCTGAGGGTGCTTGGGGTCAGACGCAGGACTGCAAACAAAGGCGTGCCTCCCTCCTCGGTCCACGTGGCGAGGGCAGCGGGCATGGGCACGGGCAGCAGGGAGTGTCAGTGTGGAGAGCGGGCGGCTGGCGGCCCGACCCAGGGAGGGCTCTCCGTCCTGGCTGCGCTGAGCCCTGGGTGTGTCAGTGCGACCCCAGGGGCTCCCTCAGCAGCTGGGGCCAGGGCCCCTGTGCGATGGGGATGAGCACGCCACCCCGGGGCCCGTGGGGCCAGGACGGGCACTCGGGACAGAGCCTGATCCGAGGGCCCCACCTGACGACCTGGGCTCCAGTGAGCAGTGTGCGCGGCCAGCGGGTGCGCGCGCGCGTGTGTGTGTGTATGTGTGTGTCTCTGTCTCTGTGTGTGTGTGTGTCTCTGTGTGTATGTGTACATGTAAGTGTCTCTGTGTGTGTGTCTGTGTGTGTACTAGTGTGTGTGTCTGTTGTCTCTCTGTGTATGTATGTGTGTGTATGTGTCTGAGTGTGTCTGTGTCTGTGTCTCTGTGTGTACTAGTGTCTGTGTGTGTGTCTGTGTGTATGTGTGTGTACTAGTGTGTGTCTGTGTGTATCTCTGTGTATGTATGTGTGCATGTGTGTCTGTGTGTCTGTGCGTCTCTCTGTGTGTGTGTCTATGTGTCTGAGTGTGTCTGTGTCTCTGTGTGCACTCGTGTCTGTGTGTGTGTATCTGTGTCTGTGTGTGTCTGTGTGGCTGTGTGTGTGTCTGTGTGTCTGTGTGTGTCTGTGTCTTTGTGTGTCTGTGTGTGTCTGTGTGGCTGTGTGTGTGTCTGTGTGTCTGTGTGTGTCTGTGTCTGTGTCTTTGTGTGTCTGTGTGTGTCTGTGTGGCTGTGTGTGTGTCTGTGTGTCTGTGTGTGTCTGTGTCTGTGTCTTTGTGTGTCTGTGTGTGTCTGTGTGGCTGTGTGTGTGTCTGTGTGTCTGTGTGTGTCTGTGTCTGTGTCTTTGTGTGTCTGTGTGTGTCTGTGTGGCTATGTGTGTGGCTGTGTGGCTGTGTGTGTGTCTGTGTGTCTGTGTGTGTCTGTGTGTGTCTGTGTGTGTGTGTCTGTGTGTCTGTGTGTCTGTGTGTGTGTCTGTGTCTGTGTGTGTCTGTGTGTGTCTGTGTCTTTGTGTGTCTGTGTGTGTGTCTCTGTGTGTGTCTGAGTGTGTCTGTGTCTGTGTCTCTGTGTGTACTCGTGTCTGTGTGTGTGTGTATCTGTGTGTCTGTGTCTGTGTGTGTCTGTGTGGCTTTGTGTGTCTGTGTGTGTGTGTGTCTGTGTGTCTGTGTGTGTGTGTGTCTGTGTGTGTGTGTGTGTATCTGTGTGTCTGTCTGTGTCTGTGTGTGTCTGTGTGGCTTTGTGTGTCTGTGTGTGCGTGTGTCTGTGTGTGTGTGTCTGTGTGTGTACTAGTGTGTGTGTCTGTTGTCTCTCTGTGTATGTATGTGTGTGTATGTGTCTGAGTGTGTCTGTGTCTGTGTCTCTGTGTGTACTAGTGTCTGTGTGTGTGTCTGTGTGTATGTGTGTGTACTAGTGTGTGTCTGTGTGTATCTCTGTGTATGTATGTGTGCATGTGTGTCTGTGTGTCTGTGCGTCTCTCTGTGTGTGTGTCTGTGTGTGTGTCTGTGTGTGTCTATGTGTCTGAGTGTGTCTGTGTCTCTGTGTGCACTCGTGTCTGTGTGTGTGTATCTGTGTCTGTGTGTGTCTGTGTGGCTGTGTGTGTGTCTGTGTGTCTGTGTGTGTCTGTGTCTTTGTGTGTCTGTGTGTGTCTGTGTGGCTGTGTGTGTGTCTGTGTGTCTGTGTGTGTCTGTGTCTGTGTCTTTGTGTGTCTGTGTGTGTCTGTGTGGCTGTGTGTGTGTCTGTGTGTCTGTGTGTGTCTGTGTCTGTGTCTTTGTGTGTCTGTGTGTGTCTGTGTGGCTGTGTGTGTGTCTGTGTGTCTGTGTGTGTCTGTGTCTGTGTCTTTGTGTGTCTGTGTGTGTCTGTGTGGCTATGTGTGTGGCTGTGTGGCT